>NC_048424.1:1501447-1515119 GCF_013103735.1 Etheostoma cragini | reverse complement strand
TCACCGTACAGTTAGTCTGGTTATCACCGTACAGTTAGTCTGGTTAGCTATCACCGTACAGTTAGTCTGGTTATCACCAGACCAAGCTCAATCTTTTAAGACTGAACATTGAGCTGCAGCGCGACATCAAATCAGCGGAGTTTGCCCAGTCTAATGTCTAGTTGGATGAATTGTTTTGGGGACAGAATCCATGTAAAGACTTCAGAAACTTAAGAAGGGCTTGTCTAATCAACGTTTAAATATGTTATATATTATATACTGTATGTGTGTTACATGTCTGACAGGTTACAGTAAGTTCAGCACCATGGATAGCTTCTAACAGACTTTACAGGTCTCCGTCCAGAGCAACGGGACTTGGTGGTCCATTTCTTTAACTGTCTATGGCCACTCCCCAGCGGATCAGACCCACTGGGACACCCTGACCTCAAATGTTGTGGGTGGGGCTTAATTCAGCTGGCATCCAGGCTGTTGTTTCCCACTGTTTTATTTAGCCACCAAGCAGTAGTAATTTAATTCTTAATTTGCCAGTTTAACTTAATTCAGTAAAATTCAAAATTAAGGTAAATCCAACTCCAGTGTGGCATAGACTCCAGATCTGTCACGTGTGAAAGGTGAGATTCAATTCAGTTTAATTCAATTCAAAATACCTTATTAGTCCTTTTAAGGGGAGATATGATGCAAGTTTGCAAACACAAACAACGAATTCACTTCTCTTTTTATAGTGTAGAAAACTGCTGCTGTAATAAGGGAATTCCCCCATTGTGGGATGAATGGATGAATGAAGTCTGATCTAATCTCATTCATAAAAAAAAACTATAATGTAAGAAAGCCGTTGGAACACACAGCTGTTAATTGGCAGATCATCACCAAAAACATTTCATTGATGATTTCCGAACTCTTGAACCCCCCCCCCCAAACACACACACACACACCTCATGTCCTCCTAATTGTACCCCCTAGAAAGGAAATAAACCTGTAAGACATTTGCCCCTTGTTTCCTGTCCCTGAACGCATCCCCAGCTGTCCCCCAGGACTACATTGCCCTGTCGTCTCGAGACTTGTCCAGTTTCCAAACCGGTCTCTGAGTTTGCATTGACGTCAACCGAGCAGTCTGGATGTATAAAACCCTCCGTCCTCCCAGGGACCGCTCAGACTCGGCTCCGACCTGAGATCCTCCGCCGATCCCAAAGTTCAGCTGCAGCTTCTGGAGAGAACAGAGTGAGTACCGCAGCTTTCACTTACTGGGTTTAATTTCAGTGTAAAGTTTTGGTGAATTTGCCGTTTTTAGTGAAAGTGAGAATATGGCGAAAAAACAGCAGCAGATCATCTTCAGATGTTATTCTCTTGTAGACTACTTATGTGCATTATACTACACTCAGCTCATGTAATGTAGATGACACCTTTTGTCCTTTTTTACGTCGGAAAATGTTCTTATTTGCTTTATTTTTCGTAAAGGAAATGGCTGTGTGATTGACATACAATTGAAATGCTGTAAGATAAGATAATAAGGCTAATGTAACGTTTACCAGATTTAGTGACGGACTATATAACCTTTCATTCAAATACATTCAATTGTTCTTTCTTTCTCCGAGGCTTTCTATCTGTTACATTAATCCGGATACTTTTATTTACGGTCATTTAGGCCTGTGCATGATTCAGACTATACATTTATCACAAATAGTTGTCTGAAAAGCTGCCAAACGATATTTGTTGTTTATTGTGAGTTTGATTGGCAGCTTCAGGTTCCTGGTGATTATGTGATGTACTGTCATCTTTATGAATCCCTCTGACTGCAGGACATGAAGCCAGTCCCCCTGCTCCTTCTCCTCTCCTCGGTCCTCCTCTCGTCACACCTCCGCCCCGCTGCGGGTAGACCGCGCACCCTCCCCGGCTGGCTGGACGGCAGCGGCCGCCTCCGGACGCAGCAACTGGACCATGTGCTCCTCAGAGCGGCCGCCGCCGGGGACGGCACCGCGGCAGATCTACTGGGCGACAGCATCCTGAAGTTTCTCCAAAAGAGAAACCTGAACCCTCTGCGCCTGCTCCCCCCGGAAGAGGAGAGCGAGGAGGATGAGGCGGTGAGGACGGCGGCCCAGCTGCTGTGGAAACGGAACGAAGAGCCGCCGCTGTCCATCGACCTCACCTTCCACCTGCTGAGGAATATGATCCAGATGGCCAAGATAGAAAGCCAGAGGGAGCAGGCTCAGCTCAACCGCAAGGTTCTCGACGAGGTCGGGAAGTAGAGCTCTATTTTTACGTTTTGAATTGCCTCGTTAAAGCAGCCAAGGCGCTGTCTAAGTATTTAAGACCTCTGACATTAGTAGTTGTTTGTTCTCATTTTTACGCACAGCTGGTGCCAATTTACGCAACACAGCACCCGCGAGTAAAATGTAAACTTCTTAAGTTAAAGAAATATAGAATCGGACTTCTCAGACCCCCTGACCTCTTCACCTCCTCACACACACACACACACACACACACACACACACACACACACACACCTCTTCGCACTGCACTTTTGGAAGGAAACCTCTTATGTATCATTTCATGACTTGACATTTGGAATTGAGCAGCGTTGTCATTTGACATTTATTTTTATGATGAAATGTTTTGATGAAAATGAAACTACAGTAATTCTCAGTCTTCTCAGTAATTTGGATGACTTCAGTGTTAATGTGTGGACTGCTGTAATGAGAATCATGATATCCCCGCTGCAGCTAAATAAGTCTGATGAAAGGTGCATGATGGGTGTTTGGCTTGTAACCACCAGACGCAACTGAACTGGTGCTGTGTAGATATGAGAAATTTCTTCATTTAATATCCTAAGATGAGTGAATCTCTAGATGTTATAATTTATTATGAGTGTGGTTCAAACTTCTCCATATTTCTAACACAATGTAGTGGTAAATTAAAACAATGGTAACCTCTGGCCTTAAGCTTAAGATCACAATATGGTGAATAAACACCAAAATCAAAGGTTTTTCTTTGTGTAACTTACTTCAGGATGATCCTTCAAATGGACAATAATCTTATGATTTAAATTAGACTAAAAAGAAAAGCGATTTGATTTGTTCTTTACACTACGTTCACTTGATTAGTTCATGTAAACTATAATATTAAATAGCTAATTAAAGCACCAAGCTTTTATGCTGTAAAAAATAAAACCGTATGAAGGTTTTTTTGTACTATACTGTACATATCTGACTAAATAAAGGTGCTATTCAGCCTACTGAAGAGATGACTCAATCGTAATAAGCTCATAAGGAATGTTTAAAACAAAGAATAGATCTACACAAGACCTATATAGACCTTTTAAATCTTAAAAAAAAACAGACCATGGATATCAAACTCTCCTTTGTGTTTTTGTTCTTTTAAGCCCACTCGGATTGTTTGAAGTTAATGTAATGGCGTCTTGAAGAATGGACCTGAGGTGGAAGGAAAGATAAAACACACTTAACGTTGATTTGTTTTCCATCTCCAACCGTCAGCCCTCCGCTTCCTTTCATCCTCTTTTCCCTTCAGATGAGAGGGCGCCCTGCGTCACCTGTACTGTATCACCTGTACTGTATCACCTGTAGCATGCTAACCTGCTTGCAACAACAACAAAAGATGACAAAACAAAGCTTTATTTTACCATAAACATTTATTTCCGACACTGATTCCATTGTTTTAGCAAAAGAAAAAAAGGTTTTTGCCATTTATATTTTGTAATAAAAAAGTTTGAAGTAAAACATCTGATGATTCTGTTATTGTGCTGATTATAAATGTGTATAAATCGGTTGTTGTAAAAATGCAACTTTTTGTGAGTGATGTATGGTTTAAGTGTCATCCAGCGTCTTATCCGTTTGTAAGAGGATTTACAGATGTTTGTCCAGCCGGGTCAAAGGACCGTAACCTTGGTTATCGCTCTGTTGCTCTTCTGTCCATCTAACAGATTTAAATAACAATTTGCACTGTTTATTGATCTCCAGTGGGGAAATGACAACGTTAGTACTCACTACACACACGCGCACACACACACACATACATACAGGTCTGAAATACACACACATGCTCAGGACCTAATCATGCACAAATGGAGGCATGTCAGAGTGCGTGGGCTGCCAGCTGGACCAGCCCTCAGAGGGGGGGGGGGGGTACGGTGCCTTGCTCAGGAGGTAAAGTGGCATCTCTCCAGCTACCAATCCACACTCAATGCAATGGTCTGTGCGGGGATTTGAACAACTGACTGAATTTGCGTGTCAAAGCAACATCCCAACACCTAATGGTCAGAGTTCATTCCTTTTCAGCTTAGAGATTCATGTCCCCCGGGGGATGATCCCTGATGATTATGAACACTGAACTTTCTTTTCAGCGTTGACATCCCTCGTGCTTAAAATGTTGGTTTGTGACAAAATGGTCAAAAACCAATGGCTTTATTTCTATGAAATTTAACTTGATGCTTCAACCATCAGCCAAAAATATTCCCAGTGTGGGCAATTAAAGTTCCTCAACTGATAAACTTTTCATTTTAGACAGACTCTGCGAGCTTCCCTTCTGCGCTCTCTCTCAGGGTAATTTCCATTAATTTTGTCCTACCGAGATTAACCTTTTTGATTTACAAGTGTTTTGAGCATGTTCTGCCTTTTCTATATATCCGTCTGTTCAGAGACAGACAGGATATGAGGGTAGAGGGAGAAGATGACCCCAGTCAGACTCAAACTGTTGACTCTGCCTTGGTCATCTTCTTAAACTCCGACGCCCCCTGAACGCCCCATGACCTTTTGATTTTAATGACCTTTTCTGCACTTTCCTCCAACGCCATGCACAGGACAAACCATATATTTACATTAAGGTATTATTGCCAGTTTAAGACAAATGCATTTGCTTCTTTTCTTTATCATAAGACCTTAAAGCTAGGACTGGGCTGATGTAATGTGGCATTGAATTTGATAATTCCTTCATTTTACTTTAGCTATTCAGTGTGTGATACAGAATAGAAATCAAATAAAACGGAACTGCTTAATTACACAACTTGCTGAACAGTAGAACATTTACTTAAAAACTATTAACTGGGATGAATTAGAGTATAGGCTATAATCTGTTATCACTTTCAACTGTTGGGTGAATGTTATCATTGCAACACAATCTTTTTTTTAAAGATCCATTGTTGTTAAAGGCTCAGACATGATGGAAGTTACTGTCCAAGTTGTTGAAAGAGATGAAATCGAGGGAGAAGAAACAAACACAGAAGTTAAAATGGCCTCTGAGTTCTTTGTTTCTCTGACTCAGTCCAAACTGTGGGTGTGTTGGTGATTCTTCGGCCTCATCACCATCTGTTTGTATCATCTTCCTCGTGCTTTACAAATGCCACATCACTCTGGAGATGCAAAGCAATAACAAACATGTTTGTCACCACACCGGTGCTTTAAACTCCGTTAAACTGCATAACTCAGAACGCTTGAACGCACCCAAAGATTTAACCTGATGAACTGACCCGTTTCAAAGGGATTATATCTGTTATATGGATTTCTTTCAACCAAATTGCCCAATAATAACATGGATGATTCCATGTAACATTCTTCATGTAAAATTAATGATTACTTTCATTGAATTTTTTGGGTGTTTTATTGAATCTTATACCATTTGAATTCTTTTTTTTTTTTGGTTTCCAAAGAGTATCCGGACTAAATTTTGACACCACTACTCTACTGAGATCCACTCAACATCCTCTGATCTTAACTATCAGTCCAAATAACTCATAATTTCTCCTTTTAACTAAAAACTAATGCATAATATAAATGAGGTTTGTTGACCATGAATTCCAAGAATAAGTGTAAATTATGTGTGGTTGTTAAACCAACTCAGATTTTTAAAATAAAATGCCAAAAGCTGGAAAAAGTGACATATAAATCAGAAAAAATGACAAAGACATCATATTTTTGCTGACATTTAGCAGGTTGACATGTTAGCATGCTGATATTTAGCAGGTTGGCATGTTAGCATGCTGATATTTAGCAGGTTAGCATGCTGATATTTAGCAGGTTGGCATGTTAGCATGCTGATATTTAGCAGGTTGGCATGTTAGCATGTTGATATTTAGCAGGTTAGCATGTTAGCAGGCTGACATTTGGTGAATAGAGTTGCTCTAAACAGAGTACAGACGGGGCTCATGTCGTTAATGTTGCAGGGATCTGGTCCAAAACCAAAGTACTGGAGACATATTAATGTAATGATAAATGTCAGGTCTGGGGATCACCAAAGACCAACGGTGTTACAATTCACACTACATGGGAACATGAATCCTTATTGCAATCCATGTAATGTTAGAGAAGTTTCCCCCTAGTCTACTCCATGAATGTGAACCTCATGGTGGCGCTAGAGGGAAAGCCACGAGATCATTGACGTTGTCGGGCTGCGTCATGGGGCCCGATGAATGTTTGGATCAAACTGAATGGCAATCCTTCCGATAACTGTTGAGATATTTCTGCCTACAGGCAGGAGTCTTTTTATTTTTTGGGACTATTTTCAGCAGCGGATTAATCCACATTTGGTCCTCTAGTGAGTGTTTATTGCAGTACTGCTCATACGTGTGTTTTTGGGACAATAGAGATTTATGAATGGAATAAGATCTATACGGCTTTGGATACCCACACAATACTTTTTAGTGGCAACAATTAATTGTTGGTTTAGGTTTTTTCATGTTGACAACATGATAAAACACAATACTGCACTAAGTGCAATCTGTACAACTGGGTTATTTACATTTTAGCATACTATTTAAGCAGTTACACATTTTGTTTTCCCATCATTTATATATTCAAATATATGTTATTATACTTTATTCCTATCATTACTATTTCATGTATATTGCATGCATGTATATCGTATCCTAGTATTTCATTTATATTCACATACTATGCTATGTGACTGATGAATGTTAGCTGCTGTAACACCATGATTTCCCATTTTTTGGATCAATATCTATCTATCTATCTATCTATCTATCTATCTATCTATCTATCTATCTATCTATCTATCTATCTAAATACAGAGTAACAACCAACCCTAACGAAACATTAAGCACAGAGGTTGCTGATCAGAAAACGTTCATGTGGGTCATCTTTGGAAATGTATTTACATATTTTCTGAAGAAGCCTTTAGAAAGTACTGTGACAGAAAAGCTAAATAAGGACTCTAAATCTGAATGAAAAAGACCAACGTGGACAAAGTCTTTTCCCTCCCACAGCACAGATTGCAGTGCTAAATCCACTGTATACATTTCCTGTGAGCTATACATAGAGAGATTGTTTTTTTACAAAACAAAAGGCAACAATGTGGGAGGCCTAAATCTGGCTTAAAGTCAGTCTTCTGGGCCGCTGCAGGAGGAACCACAGACGGGTAACACATAGGAAAGGTATGGTTTCAATCCATCGTTGAGGTGTTTGTTTTCAGATGTTGTCTTCATCTCATCATGTGGCTGAGGTCACTCTTGTGGATTTTCCCCAGAGGATTATGGTAAACCTGTATTTCTGACCCTGTTTTAAATTTCCTCAGGACTGCGGCAAGGACCTCGAGTGAAGAACAAAAGACGAACACCGTGAGATCAGTGGCATCTTCCCACGTCCGAACAATCAGCAGTAACTCTGCAGCTGCTCGGCCTAATTCACACCAGCGCAGCATGGAGGAGGATGCTGGTGGTGTTGCCGCCTTTGACTGAGTCAGCATGAATGCGCCGATGCTGCCGCCTTCCTGAGTGGATGAGGGGAATCCTTCTCTCTCTGCAGATCTCCTTTTACGTAAGTGGTCTCGTTAGAGACAATCTCACACATCCCCTCTGCATGAGACACAGTGAGCTGCCGCTGACTTCAGATTGTGCACATTACAATTCATCAGCAGAACAACAAGAACATTTATAAACAGGCTCTGACACATTGGAACCACTTCCGTTTAAGAGCTGTCACATTTTTTTTGCATTTTTGAAACTTGTTTGTGTGCAGGACTCTTGCTTTACATCATATGAGGCATTGTATGAGGTTAAAGACATGAAGGGAACATTTAGGGTGCCATGTATTTATTAGAGCTCTAACAATAGATCTGGGGACACAAACAGTTATAATTATATTAAATACATCTACATGTAAAAATTGGGTTAACTTCACTTCAATGATCAATGATCCAATATCATCAATGAGTGAAAATTTAGCCTACATATCATCTTTAAGGTGCGCCTTTATTTTGAAATTCATATGGGCATCATCTCATATTGATCACAGGCACCTGAATTGAAATAAATCAATGTATTATTTTTATTATTATTACTACTACCAAGGGGCCCTTTAAATAAGGTTTCAAGTTTCCTGGAGAATCCACTACAGAAAAATACAGACACGTTTGATTTTTATTTAGTTGTAAAACTTCTGTCTCTGTTGTCTCTGGTGGTCTTTGGTGCATAATGTGAAGGGTCTCCATGACAACTGAGCCAGCTCTACCTGCTGATGAAGACGATGCAAAAGAAATCTCCAAGAGAGGATAGTAAGTGGACTTTTAGATTGTAAGGCTTTATTGGTCCTAATTGTAGATTTCCCCACCAAAACAGTGACTTATCTATAATTCAGGACTAAATCAACAAAAAGAAAATCCTTATTAGTCCCACAAACTAAATATTATGAATTAAACTCTGCAGTCCAATGTGTGTTGGTTACATGTGTAAAACATAAAAACATTTGGCAAGAACAGAGACGGGTATACAGGTTTGTCCTCTCCAGGTGATGACTGGAAGCCGAGGAACTAATGTGACACTTTGTGAACCAAAACCAAACACACCCCAAAGGCCCGGCCATGTGAACCCCGATCAATTCATCAACACAGGTCAACAGGGAGGTTAAAGACAGGATCAAACACCTTGTAGTCCCTTCTGTTGGGTGCCATATGAGAATATTAACTCATTATACTCGACTGTTTAACCTATAAAAATGCACGTGAGTCATTGAAAACAAAAGCTGCCTCTGTTTCCGTCTTAAAATCTGGAGCAGAAGTCAAGTTCTGACTCGTTTCCATCTTCTTCAGGATCTTCTCCATTATCTCCCACACCTACACACACACCTACACACACACACACACACACACACACACACACACACACACACACACACACACACACACACACACGCGCACACGCACGCACAAACTTGTGTTTTATTTGAGATGACACTGCATTGACTCACCCTTACCTTAACCTATGCATACCTAGACTAAAACCCAGTCTTAATCCTAAAAACTAAAGGTTTCCCTTGTAGGGGAGGACGAATATACAGACACAAATAGTAGCAAAATAAATTCCTAAATGTTTATTTTGGAATTTTTTGCCACTAGTGGAGTCCTTTTAATTATAATACTTTAAGTAAATGTTCTTCATTATACTTCCATAATTCTACCTGGGTAACATTGTTACTGCAGGAGTTTATACTACTACTACTACTACTATACTAAGTAACGTATGTGGTTCCACGGCTCGTACCGGGGCAGAAGTCCATGTTCCTCAGCATGTCAGCGAGGTCGTCGGTGTCGATGAAGAAGTGGCTCATGTTCTCGTAACCGGGCTCTGGACGCTCCTGGTTCGAGGCCCTGGCTGTCGCTGCTATCCTGATTCAAAATAAGACTCTGAGTTACTGGGCTGAGTTGAGGTACCATTGATAAAGTGAAGGATGTGTGGCTCTCATGTGAAGGGCTCATCACATGAGTGGAAATTGATCTAAAAAAAAAAAAAGCATGTCTCCTTCACAAATAATCCAAGGCACTTCTGGCAAAAAAAATAAAAAGGCTTTATTTTGTACATAAATAGTTAGACTATTAATGTAATAGATTCATTTTAAAGTGGCTATATGTAACCTTTTTAGTGTTCTAGTGGCTGCTTTGGACTAAAGCAGTAGCGTTTTTACCACACCTACTGTTGTCGAGGTCTTTTCTTTACAGCGCTGTATATAACTATTGTACATGAGTTCTGAGGTCATGTAGTCGTGATGAATGTTTGGCTTAAGTTACAGATGCATCGTTGCATTTCAAGTGTAGCATGCGGTAACGTAGCCTACTTTGGATGTTTTGTGAGCTTAACTGAGTATCCCTGTCACTGTGTTACAGGCCAGATTATTAAGAGATAGTGGTAATAATAACTTAGATTAACATTTTAATGAATCCCACGGACGCTTTACACAGGTTACGTTACAGCGGGACAAGAGAAAAAAATAGGAAGTCAACACAAACGCGGAGTAAAAGGAAAACCTCTGTGCTAAAAGGACGGGGTTGTAATGTAATGCCGGTTACTGACCTACAACCACATAATGCATTGTAAAGCTATTTTATCAATGAAATAGACATATTACACACCTGAGTGCCAACTCAATATTGGTTTTAAATCATTTACAGTCCCGTAATTGTCTCCATTTGTTAAAAGCCCGACGAGTGTGACTCAGCTTATTGTTGACTTTGACTTTCCTTTTTCCTTTTATCCTTTAGTTGCTTTTTGTTTAATTTCTTTCTTTCCTGTGATGGTCCTGCCCCAGGATCAGCCAAAACTGCAACAGCTAACTTCTATGATAACATTAAAATACAAGCAGGCCTAAATAAAGACATATCCTGTGTTAAAAAGAAATCTATGGCCCATCAGAACGTATCACTGTTGCGCCGTCTTCACAAATCATTCTGTGACTTTACAGGAAAAATCAACCTTAATAAAATGACATAAATATAGCGTACTTTTCCCTGTGAGTCTGTTTTGCTGTTACAGGTCATTTAAGACCACTGTTTTAAAGATGGCCGCGCTTTAGAGACATTCAAAAGTTACATAAAGGCTCTTTAAGATAAAGCCTTCCAATCTGCAGCCTGTGTAGTATTGATACAAGTAATGATCAATATTAAAGCAGGCAAACATGCATTTCAAAGGTTATTGATGTGGATTTAAATGAACAACATTGGCTCAATCCATCAGCAAACCAAACACACACACACACACACACACACACACACACACACACACACACACACTCCCTCCGTAAACTCAATCTCATCCCCTTGTGGCCGGGTATCTCTTGGTTAATCCATAAAATATACAACATAGTATATGACAACATAGCGCCGTGTCCAATCAGTGGTGGAAAGCAACAAAGTACATTGAGTACTGTATTTTAGTACAACTTTGAGGAACTTTACTATTGAGTATTTCCATTTCGGGCCAGGTTTCTTTTAATGAGCCCATTGTCTACATGCAGAGTCCGAGCTTCACCACAAACAACACTCCACTTACCTCTCCAGGATGACTTTAGCGTTCTGTGGTAGAGGAGAAGACAGAAAGGATGAAAGAGTCTAAGTGAGTCACATTGTGTTTCAGTTGTCTGTGCCCACCATATCAGTCAGAAGTATTTCTCAGACATGTCACCGCATTTAATTAAAATCAGGATAATAAGAAATACAGCCAGCTGCTGGAATGGCCTCCTGGTGTTTACCTCCTGCTGCCGCGGACTATCTCTCCTTTAACACCTGCTCTGGCAGAGGATGTGTCTGCTGAGCATAAAACAGAGACCCCTGAGGCTCCTACTCACACACACACACACACACACACACATAACTAACACACACTTTCCTCACTGGAGACGCAGTGAAGCAGATGTGTTGCATCAGCATAAGTAGGCCCAATTTAACAACAACTTGAGGGAGTTTTGACTGTTTAGCGATCTTTTTCAGTTTTCAATCAACCCTCAAATTACATCAAATTACATCATATGTATATATTTATATATACATATATTACATACATACATATATTAGGGCTAAAACTTATGATTGTTAGGTTGAGTTACAAAATTAAACAGATGTTTCAGTTTAACCTCCCAATTTCAAAGGAGGTCTGCTGTTGTAAACATGAGATTTAGAAGTCAGTGGAGTGTGTGTGTGTGTGTGTGTGTGCGTGTGTGTGTGTTTGTGTGTGTGTGCGCGCGCGCACATGTTTCCTTCATTAAAGCTTGTCTGTGCATGTGATCAATTGATTGATCGATTCCGTACACAGGAGGGACTGAGCTGCTCTTCATTATCTCTGCAGCTGTGTGAATTAATCACGTGTGTGTGGCGTGTGTGACGATACGGTCTGAGTATTGAGGTTTGCAGGACCAGAGACCCTCAGAGTCCTCAGGGGGGGTTTGTGGAAGCAGAGCGCCCAACATGGAGGCCTCCAGCTGGGCTTACTGCCCGTGTTTCCCTCCTCACCGTGCAGCTGTGCACTTAAAGCCCTTACCACCAGCAGCAGATTAAATTGGGGAGAAGAATTTCTATATAGCGCTGGTTCCCACACTGAGGGTCGGGACCCCTGAAACTTTCCTCCAATATATGCATTTCATTTTTGGTTTCTAATCTTGTGAATTAAAGAATAATTCTATGACTTTAGGCTTCTAAAAATCATTGAAAAGTTTGGGAAATTATCGTGAATAAACAAAAGAAAAATATGTATTCTCATTAAATAATTAGTCTGTGATCAAGAAAAATCAACATTTAACTAAAGTTTTGTTAAGTTAGTTCTTTACCATCTGCCCACATCTTACATAATACTATTTTTTATTTCTGCTTTTTTCCAATCCCATTCTGTCCTGCACATCATGTCCTGATATGTGCTATAATCAAAACTTTATAATCTAAAAAAAAAGAGAAAACCACACCATTTTCTTTCCATTTCTTGATAATTTTGATTAGACACCACAAATATATAATAATAAAAATAATAATATTTAGTAATAATCGTTAATTTATTAATTCAGCTATTAAATTAGCTGGATTTATTTTTTGAATCTATTTTAAGGGTGTTGTTCTGTAAGTGCACATAATGGTCCAAATGCTGTTTAATTTTTCACACTGACATTTTTTTTTGGGGGTGGGGGGGGCATTTTTTCTGTATTTTATTTGGCCTTAAATATTCACATTGAAATGGGAATTAAGAGTCTAAAAACGTTTGTGTTGATTTAGGATTATTTTCCAATTTTCAGACCACTTAGGTCAGTAAAACCTCAAAAGTTCCCAATAGAAAACAAGGACGCAGACTCTCCAATCCTCTACCTCAGCCTGCCGGAGCCAGCTGGTTCCCAGCGGGACCCACCTGTATGAACACAGCCATGTGTGGCTCTCCCATCGACTGGATGGCCGACTCCACCAGCGTCACCGCGGCCTCCAGGTGATCGCTGTGCTGACGGATGAGACCTTGAACACGATTGAGTTTGTCGTCCTGTTCTTTGGTGATCACCCCCACCAGCTCCTGCTTCCGCTCGTCCAAGATGGCCAGCAGGCTGTCGAAACGGAGGGCCAGCTGTTCTCTCTGCCGCTGACCCTTCTCCTGAGGGGAGAAAAGAAACTGTTGTTGTCTGTTTGGGCTGCTTCCATACTCATCTCAATGCAAGGGCACTGTGCATCTGTTTTATATGAGAAATATAAATATTACATCAGGGCTTTGTATTGGCTGAAACCTACACAATACTGTGTCTTGATATTAGAAAATAACAAATGTAATTGTGTGTGTGTGTATGTGTATGTGTATGTGTCTGTGTCTGTGTGTGTGTGTGTGTGTGTGTGTGTGTGCGTGTGTGTGTCTGTGTCTGTGTGTCTGTGTGTGTGTGTGTGTGTGTGTGTCTGTATCTGTGTCTTTGTGTGTGTGTGT
>NC_048424.1:1491825-1501347 GCF_013103735.1 Etheostoma cragini | reverse complement strand
GTCTGTATGTGTGTGTATGTGTGTGGGTGTGTCTGTGTCTGCATATGTGTGTGTGTGTGTGTGTGTGTGTGTGTGTGTCTGTGTGTCTGTGTGTGTGTGCCTAACCTCTATAGTGCGGCAGATTTCTTCCATCTGAGAGATGAGCTCCTGGACGTGGTCGTTGCTGGCGACCAAGATGGCGATGCCGTCGCTCAGGTCTGTCTGCGAACATCCAAAACATCACGACATTCACTTTTAAATAAACAGTTTATCATAGCTTTGACCTTCGTTTTTATTGTCATGTATTAGCAAAGCAAACATCTCAATGTCCACCAAGTGTTTTGTTTTTTTTCTTCAAATTAACCTTTGCATAAAATTGGAGGATCAACAACTTTCCTCAACCTCATCTGAATTTTAGATGAGTGAATCAGAGACAGATTGAGTGAAAGATGGAGAGCCCGGCGCTAAAATGTCAACAAAGCCAACTGCTCAACAACATGCTGGATGCTGCTGCTGCCGTCTGCATGACAAACCTTTCTTTGTCTTTGTGTGACTTTGTGTGTTGGCAAACGAGTGAATAAGGTTTCTTTAATGTAATGTACTTGACGTATAAGTTATGAAAACAATATCTGGTACCATCGTAAATGACCTTTAGATGACTAGATGACCAGGCGTGTCCTGGTTTCAGTGGTTAAATACAGCATTCACTTCTACACTGTGTATTTGCACTAAGTGGTACGTCGGTGTGTATCTTGGTTTGCGGTTTGGAAAAGAGGAAAGTAAGAAAAAAGGATTTAAAAATAGAAACAGAAAGAATGTGAGATAAAGGCCACCGTGCTTATAAGACGTCGCCCACGTGCTCTTTTGGAGGAATGTTAGAGTTTAGACTCTTTGATGGACTTTGACCTTTAAACAAGCTTCAGCTTTCTTTGTGAATGAAAAACCTCCTAAAAACTAAACTTCTGATACAACAGCAACAATGTATATACATTAATATTTGTGAAGTGAAGTGTATTTGAGTGTAGTAAACCAGAGGGAAGTATGGTCGAGAGCAGTGGTATGATGGGAATGTGAATAGAGAGGGAAGTGGACTGAATTAAGTGGAAGGAAGGGATGGAAAGTGAAGGGGAGTGCACTGGCATGAAGCAAGCCGAAACAATGTGGACTGGCATTAAAGGCTCCCTGCCACACGTATTTCATTACTTTGTGATATTGTCTGAAGTTCACCATGGACTCTGTAACTTGGTTACCTTGTTACCTTGTTTCAAGCCATTCTAGCGTGGTATAGAAAGCCTGCAGGGAGACTCATCTCCATTTTGTCAGTTCTCGTTATTAATATTGTCACTACACTCTGATTGGCTAACCACCAGCCAATGAGAGCCTGGCTATCAGCATCCTTTACCCATTGCAACTCGGTGAGCTCATGAATAGCAATGAGCTCATGCAACATGACGTCAGACTGACCAGCTGTTGTGATTGGTCAGATTTCTCCACTTATATCTTTTCATTGGCTAGAGCTGACAGAGTGACTGAGCTGAAACAGTGTGGGGTGAAGTGGATTGATGACATTTACTGGCGGTGAGGTGACGTGGACTGGGCGATGTAGAAAGAGATGACTTGAAGTGGCATTATAAAGTGAAGTGATGGGTTTTTTCTCTACCTTCTGTCTCGCATAAACGCTGCTGAGCGGTGCGACTTCACAGTCTTTGTGCTTTCCGAACACTTTGCACATGGAGCAGGTCGGAGTCTCACAGGACAGGCAGTAGATGTTGATCTTCTCCTCTTCATGTTCCTCACACAGCAGCTGCTGCTTCTGCTGCTCTGGCTTCATGTTCACAAGCCTGGAAGAGACAACAAGTAGAAATGGATCATCAAACGTTCATGCACAGCCTTTTACAGTATGTATATGTATATATATATATATATATATATATATATATATATATATATATATATATATATATATATATATATATATGTATACTCAAAGAAAGTGTGTTTTCCTTTACCTTCTTTTACCATATCATCATCATTAGACAAACACCAGATTACATGCTATTTAATGACATGTGTTTTGGATTACAGTATATTAAGTATGACGGGCAAACATAAAACTTTAAGCACCTGGAAAGAATTCAAGTGCTAAACCTTTTTCCACCCAGACATACAACCAGTGTTTAAATTTTTTATTTTGTATTAATCCAAAGCACAGCCTTCTCTGCTACCAGCCATCATTTTAAAGCACTTATAATGTGCTTAAAATGCCCTTAAAGGAAGACTCAAAGGCCAGATTTGCATGCACTAGTGGGATCTTGCCCACAAGGCTTGGCAACATTGTGTGTATTGTTAAACCAGCTTAGTTTACGTCTGTTATTGCTGACGTACATAGACGTCAGTGGATGATGGACGCAAATCGCTTGCCTGAAATCACCTGGGAACCAACAACCAAGATGGTGTCAGCGTCCAATAGTATACATCCAATGCACATAATGAATTTCAAATTTTATGTCATTTTCCTCGCAGATTTGACAGTTCTGCCATATTTCCAATGTAGACGCGCCTCTCAATGCCAAACATTTAATTGCCCTCACACGGAGGTCACAGTTCAGGCAGTTGGGACAGTTAAGAGACATCCAAACAAAGCAAAGCAAAAGGATGCAATAAAGGGTTCTTTGTATTCTGACGTAGGTGTCTCTGACAGAAATGATGATTAAGTAATGAGAATTGTTTTCCACACATGCAAAGATGATGAGATTACAAAACATTTGTGAACAATCACGTCTTTTTTAGCCAACAGATAATGAGGGGACTCCTGTCCTTCTGTCCCTAATGAACGCCAACAGTGACTCATTGAGCTTCTATTTCGGAGTTAGGGGGACTTAAATATCAGCGTGGAGTTGTAGTAAGTGTGTGTGCTCATAAAACAGAGGCAGATGGACTGAAGAGGCTTCTACTTGGGTGGGAGCTAATGTTTCTTTTTATGTAAATTTGTAAGTAGCAATAGACCAACAAACAGACAACAGAATGTGTTTTCAAGCATTAGCTGATTGATGACAACCGACATGTCTATGACCAGATCATTCACGCCAATGATACGTAACACTTGCTTTGATTCAGTTCAATTTTCAATTCAATTTTTTAATTCATTGTATCAATCCTTTACAAGAGTTATCTCATTACTTTCCAGAAAGAGTAGGTCTAGACCACACTCTATAATTTGCAAAGGGCCAACAATGTCTCACAAGCAAGCATGTGTGTATGTATGTATATATATATGTTTATGTATACAGTATAGATATGTGTGGATTTATATGTGTATATACACATATGTGTGTACATATATATGTGTGTATATACAGTATATATGTGTGTGTGTGTATATATATACATATATAAATATGTATATATATATATATATATATATACATATATATATATATGTGTTCGTATATATATATGTGTGTGTGTGTATATACACATATATAAATATGTGTGTAAATATATATGTATGTGTTCGTATATATTTGTGTGTGTGTGTGTGTATATATATATATATATATATATATATATATATATATATATATATATATATATATATATATGATTCATAATAACTATACCAGTTGGAATGATGAACAGTGGCAGTTAGTGGTACTATGACAAGAAATAATAGTTGATGAATGGTTACAGTTATTAAATATAAAGTAGGTTGGTTTACAAAGCATTAAATACATATACATGTTCAACCCTCCTGACTCTCTGCAGCTCCCCGCAGACACAACTCAACGCAGCTCAACATCTGAGGAGGACATGGAAATGTTACGTTGTTTTCAACTAAATTGGTGTCCATCCCATTGTCTATTTTATCACACTCCTGTCCTGTTACAACTGCACTTTTATTAACTCCAACGCCAAACTACATTCTGTTTTTCATCTGGACTTCAGTACGACATTCTGCATCTTTCTGGTATGTTTTCCGTGCACACACACACACACACACACACACACACACACACACACATCTTGAATTTAACTTGTAGTTAACAACAACACATGTCTCCAAAATGCAAATATAAAGAACGGTATTCATCACTTGAGGGGTAATCACCAAGAGACTGCACGTGTTTCAAAACTGGCTAAAGATATGTGACTGTCGGGTTGTGGGACTGATTTTTGATCTTGATCTATTGACAACAACATTCAAGTTGTAAATGAAATCAAATAAATAAAAGCTTTATATTATTGCCAGCCCACCCTTTTATCTCCTAATCTATTTTATGATTATTGTTTTTATCTTATATTATTATAGTTACTAAAAATTTAGGAAAATTAAGGAGAAAATTCAAATTCTCACATCTGTTAATGCTGGGGTTTTCTGTTTTACTTTAAAACGACTGTACATTATTAAAGCAAGTACCAGATTTCTTTTTATCAGCATCAAAGCCTTCAACTACTGTCTGCGATGAAAATGTCCGTCACTACAGATGGATCATCTCTGCATTACTGTCAATCAAAGACTGAAGTCAGAAATCTGAAGACAATGCTGCTCTCTATTGGTGCTCACTATGATTACAATAACAGCTAGAGTCTCACTTCACATTCTAGATGGAGAACTTTTCTTTTTTTTGCCAAAAAGGTTTGGAAGATGTGACGTAAAAACTGAACTGGGAACGAGAAAATAGTTAAATTTAAGGGAAATTTAAATGAAGATTAAAAAGATTTTATGGTTTTGCTGATTGACAAATACTGTACATCTGCCTAAAATTACATGAAAAATGTTAAAACTTGTGTTAAATGTTAATGTCATGCTGACGAAGGAGGTTAAACAAAAAAGTAAGGTGCGATTTATGTGGGACGCACACAAACACACACACACACACACACACACACACACACACACACACACACACACACACACACCTGGAGGACTCCTACTGTCTGTCTTATGTCAAGCTGAAGAAGAGGAGGTTAAATAAAAAAGTAAAATGGGATTTATAAGGGACGCACACTCACACATACACACACACACACACCTGGAGGACTCCTGCTGTCTGTAGATGTCTATGATGTTCTCCACCAGCAGGTTCCTCTGCAGACCGAAGACCCCGTGGCGGTCCAGCACCACCTCATGGCGGCAGGACGGACAGCGGAAGCGAGCGCCACTGGGAGCCGAGCTGGAGGAGCCGCGGCACTGCCACAGGGGGTTAGCTGACTGGAGAAAGAGGGGAAGGAACAGTTCCAACATGAAGCTGCTCACAACCAGGTCTGTGGATTGTCTTGAGTGTCTGGGTCAAGATTTGGAAAGAGACTTTGATAGGAAAATTACATTTAAGCATGATTTCATATATCCTTGTGTGGTATTCATATAATCATATTATTATTCGTATTATCTATCCCTTGCTGTTGAGACAACCAGGTCTGTGGATCTTGAATAACTGGGTCATGATTATAGGAGTGACATCGCTGTTGAGTTTCAACTTTTTTTTTTTTTCCATAGAGTGCCATCTTGTTCCAGTATATTTGAGGGAAGACAAAAATAAATCCATAACTCCAACACTGGGCAACTCACACCTAAACTATCTACACTGATAAATAGCTCTACAGTTACTAGGGAAAATGTGTTTTAGATTTTGGTTGAACCGTCCCTTTAAGTTACATTTTGAATGGACTTGGAGTACTTCTTGACCATGGTATTTCTTATTTTACCTAGGTAAAGGATCTGAATACTTCATCCACCACTGGGTGAAGGTTTGACTATTCCATTAATTTAAGATTAATGTAAAACACTAATATGGATTGGATTTGGATCTGAATTGGAAGTAATGAAGCTTGGAATTAAAAAATTAGTTGGGATGAAAATGGTCAAAAACACGGATTGTGACCCTGTGGGACACCAGCCTCACCTGGAAGATGTCGTTGGCACACTTGCGGCAGAGGTTGTGCTGACAGGGCAGGATGACCACGGGTTTGGAGAACATCTCCAGGCACACCGGGCAGATCAGCTGCTTCTCCAGGTTCTCCATGGTGGCTCCTCGGCCAGCGCCGGGCCCAGAACTGCCTGCTGATGGAGGCCTGACAGCAAAGTTCATCCCCTCCAGGGAGAGGTGAGCCAAACCTCCAAGAAGACAGAAGGGGGTAACAAGCAGAGAACCACAAGAGGGGTATATTCTAGTTTTGTTGGTGTTTTTAAGTCGTATTTTCTCTCTGTTTTCTGTTCTAGCTTTTACAATGTCTCTTTCCCCAGCTGTCTATCCCTTTACTCCCTCTGCCAGCCGGTCTAACCCCTCTGTAAAGACCCCCCAACGCCCCGTCTCTGTCCCACAGCAGCAGGATTGTTGACTGTTGGTATTTTTAGCTCTTCAGTTTGTTCTGGCTTGGGTTACTGTCTAAACTGCGTTCCCCCGTCGGATCACTGGAAAACCTGGGCGTGGCAGAGGATCAGGACAGGGAATTGTCTACATATATGTGTGTTTCTAGTCCTAATGACCATTCAAAGCGCTTTTACATAGTACAGGAACCATTCACCCTTCCATTCAAGCTGCCACCTGCTCATCAGATACACACACACATTTACACTCTGATGGCGCAGCATCGGGAGCAACTCAGGATTCAGTGTCTTGCCCAAGGACACCCCAACATAGGACTGCAGGGTCAGTGATCAAAACCTCCAACCTTCCGATAAGTAGATGACCGGTCTACCACCTGAGCCACAGCCGCGCAGCCCCCCAGACAGTGGTCTACCAGGGTTCAAATGATAATGTTTGTATGAAGTCTGATCCTAAAGAGGGGATCCTGGTGATATAAAACCACCTCTGGGCACCATGTTGGAGGTCATTAGCACTTCGGCATAAACAGCTCCATTTCCCAACTTAGACTTCTGTTTGTCACAACAGTTCCCAGTAAATGGATACAACTATTGGACATTACATTGTTTGTCTTGCTAGACTCATAACCATAATAAAAGTATTAATACCACACTGTAGAAGTTGTTACAAGTCCTGCAAACAAAGTCTTTTGGATTCTTATTGGATCTTATTACCATTATCATTAATTGGATATGTGCATAGGTGTAATCTACGGTGGGGCGGGGTGTTACAGCCACCTCAAAATAACTGGCCAGTGCACCCCCCCCCCTGCCCCCCCCCCAATCTAATAATAATTTCCTAAATAAATACATAAATTTGCATCATAACTCTTTTGCAGAAAAGGCACAAATTGTTGCAGAGAGAAGATCAGAATGCAGGAAATGAAGTTTTTGATATGCTCTACATTTCAGTTGTGATCAAAACTGGAGCTCTCAACCCAAGAATCCCCCCCCCCCCCCCCCCCCCCCCCCCAAATCCAAAGTTACACCCCTGGATAGATGCATTCATGTGAGCTAATTTTAATTTATTTACAATTTGTTTTTATCTGTACTGTATACAATCGATACAATGTGATACGGTTGGCGGGTGTAGTACCTACAGAACATCAAACTGCTCTCCACCAGGTCTGTGGATCTTGAAGAACCGGGTCATGATTACAGGAGTGACATCGCTGTTGAGTTTCCAACTTTATAATTTTTTGGGGTGCTTTGAGCTTCACAAGTCGAGCGCCATCTAGTTCCATGGTACCGGAGCGAAGGCGGACGTCTCTAAGGTCGATATCACACTGGGCAACTCACAGTATGTATTTTTGATTTTGGGTTGAACTGTCCCTTTAAGTACTTGCGAGTATTTCCATTTTATGCCACTTTATACTTCTACTCCACTACAATTAAGAAACAAATATTGTACTTTTTACTCCACTACATTTAGTTACTGTGCAGGTTCAGAATAACACAAAATACAATAAACAAATATGATCTATTAATATCAGTAAAGATAAGATAAAAGTTTATTGATCCCTGAGGGAAATTCATGAGCTAATAATAAAGTCATAAGAAGTATTTATAATAAGCTCCACCTTTACAGCGGCATCATTAATACATCAATAATTATAAGCCAATTACACATTATTTTGTAATGGTACTTTAAGAATAGCTTGATGCTAATACTTGTGTTTGTTTACATGGGTGAATTTTTTAAAGCAAAGTATTCCCACACTGTTGTTTTGCTAGTTTTACTTAACTAAAAGACATAAGTACTTGCTCCACCACTAAATAATTCTAATCCCACGTTGGTGAGCCCTAAACTAGTTGTGGTGAAACAAAATACCAGCAAAAAAAGATTGATTGTCCCACTGTTATGTGTTTGAGATCCTTTGGGACACATTAGTCTATATTAGTCTATATTTACAACGTGACGTGTGTTTGATTGAGTCATGGAGCCAGAAGCAGCAGCAGTGTGAAAGTAAAAGAGAGAAAGAGAGTGTGTAGTAACTGGATCCTGATATAAAGCTGAGCTACAGTGCTGGCCCGGCGGGGGGGGTCTCCACACAAACACAACTCATTACTAACATTCAACAACAACTCAATGGCTACAGAGAACATTTATCTGAATCAAGCACGCCATCTACTGTTGTACTCTCCAGGCATCTCATCTCCACCAATGGGAGGGGGTCTGGATTCTGGGTCGCTGTGGTGCTTTGGCTGCCAGGAGGATTACAGAAAACGATTAGCCCCTGGTAGAAGGGTGTAGAATGGGCCAAGGAAGGACCCAGGGTCGGGGCTAGAATGGGGCACACACACACACACACACACACACACACACATAACAACAGGATTTCCATTTGGCTAGAGTGCTGTCAATCTGACCATTGTGATTTCCATTGGATCAGAAGACTGTCACCCGCCTGCTTCCCAGTCCTTGTCACATGACCACTCAATATTTCCATGGTGACTATCCAAAATACTGACACTATGGAACCAGCAGTGGAATTGTTTCATTTCTTAGTATTCTTATTTTTTATTTTATAAAGGACAACACACATTAATTAACATTTCTGTAAATGTGCCAGTGTTAGACACCTGGATGATTTAATAACTTTAGTCCTTTGGCCTGATGATTTTAAACCAGAGAAACAGGAAACAGCAAGACATCCGGACAGGTTAAACTACAGAGACAGAAGTCAACAAGACACCGTACAGACAGCTAGAACAACAAATACGCTTTATCAGCCATGCAGAGCTCCAGGGAGCAGCAAGACCACTTTACTTCAGGCTACTTTCTGCTCATTGTCTCCTGCTTGCCTGTCCTTCTTGTGTGTTTACTTGTTTGTTTGTTTGTTTGTTTGTTTTTTGCTCTTATTGTTGAGAATGCTCCTGTAACAAAGGAATCTCCCCGCTGTGGGATGAATAAAGTATCATCTAATCTAATCTAAGACATTAGCACATCAACAGCATCCCCAGTCAGTATAAGAAGCCATGCAAGCATCGGACCCGAGCCAATTGCAGACTGAGCCTACAGAAAAAAACATGAATGGTATTCTGATTTACAATTGATTTAAAATAAAAACATGGGAAATTAATAATAATGACTGTTTTATTAAGAATAGCATTGTGTTATTCTATCCTATCCAACATTTCCTATATTTCTAAGTAGATTTTCTATTCTGTATTCTCCT
>NC_048424.1:1489557-1491556 GCF_013103735.1 Etheostoma cragini | reverse complement strand
CCCCCCCCCCCCCCCCCCCCTCCTCTGGCGTGATGACGTAGCAGTGACGACAACATGTGTTAAGCATAGACCATACAGTCTATGGTGTTAAGTTCCCTGATTACACCTAAAACAGCCTACCTAGATATAGACATACCTTCAAAATAAAGTCCCACATGTATGATCACTTTTTTTTTTTTTTACAGATTAAACACTACATACACCTTACCTGCAAAAACGAAAACATTTATTAAAACTTAAGATACACATAAATCAACAAAAGCTTACAGACAAAGTGTCTGTGACAGGAATTACAATCTTATCCAAGTCTCGTCAAAATGGGATCAGTGAGCTAAATTGATTGAGCATTGTACAAAGAACAGTTTTCCTGAGCACATTTATTCTGATTTACTGAATATGAGTTCAAAATACACAAAACAATGTATGGCTAGCAGGGGTTGATCTGCACCTTAAAAATTGCCCTTTGTCTTCTTCTTTGGTGCCATTGTCAGGTAAAAAGTATCCATTAAAGGCACTGAAAAAAATGTGCAAAGTGCACAATATAGAAAGGGTGAACGTTTTCTGTCCATGTGGGACATTTCTCAGTGCAAAGTCACCCTAGATGTGGGTCACTGGGACACCTAGTCAATCACATCATTGATTATAATTGCTTCACTCTCTGTACAGGCCTGCATGTGCAATGTGTGTAATCTATGTATGAGTACTCCGTTGCTGCACTACACAAAAACATGTTTGATTTACATATATCAAACTGAATAACCTGAAATGTAAACGTTACTTAAAGTCAAGATTTGATTTCTGAATTCTTCACGTTTGGTAAGCACATGACTTTGATTACAGTTCTTATTTACTAATCAAATCACGATTATTTGTCACGTACACAAGTGAGCAGCCTACAAAGTGTGAAACTACAGCCAGAAAACAGGCTACAAATAGGTTATGTAATGTATTCTGAATATTTGTTGTAGTGCCTTTCACATATTTGTTTGTTTCTTTAATTATGTTCTTGTTAAAGTAGGCTACATTGCTCTTTATTATTCATTTCCACATGTTAAGTGCATGAACCAATCACACCAAGGCAAATTCCAAGTAAGAGAAAGCTTATCTCATTCAGATACTGGTTCATCCATTTTTAGGCTTAGAGTGTGTATGTATTAGTGTGTATATTTTAGTTTGTATATAGTAGTTTGTATATATTAGTGTGTATATATTGTTTGTTTTGTATGTGCAAGCGCATCGTGAGCAATGATGACCCAAAGCAAAATTCCTCCAATGAGTCCTCATACCTGGCTAATGAAGCTGATTCTGATTCTGATGTATCAGTGTGGCTTTTATTTTTGAAAGGTCTCAGCGGAAGTGCTGGGGGTTTCTACGTCAAACGCTCCGGTCCAGGCTGCGGGCCGACTTCCACACACTCCCAGCAGCGTGTGTGGAGCACTCAGCGTCCCGTCCGACCAACTGGCAAGCCATTTTACTAAACTCGTTATTTTTTGTTTTATTGAGTACGCATTTAACCTGGATTCATTTAGACCGAGATATCCCCTCTGCGGTCTAATCTAGTCTTCCTCTGCAGTGTTTGGGTCTCATCTTCTCCTGCCTTCCGCGAGCGTCGTGAGTTTCACGTGGAGACCGTGGCTCCTCATCATCACTACACACATCCGGCGTGTCCCCGGGTGCAGCAGCAGCAGCAGCAGCAGCAGCTAGCATTATCTGTCCAAAGTGTCCAAAGAGACGAAGATGGCGACTTTGATCCTAGAAGACGGGACGACGTTCAAAGGCCTCCTTTTTGGTGCAAATGTGTCAGTGTCGGGAGAAGTTGGTACGTCTGTTTTTTTTTTTTAAAGCTAATTTGTTTCTAATGTATCACAGGTAACTCCGTTAAACTCGGCTTAAAGTCCACCTGCCATATGTGTATTGTGCATTTGGACATTTTATGTCTTTTGCCCGAATGTGCCACTACGGTGTTGGTTGGTCCGAGTTGTAAAGCGCCATTTAACCC
>NC_048424.1:1488776-1489435 GCF_013103735.1 Etheostoma cragini | reverse complement strand
CCCCCCCCCCCCCCCCCCCCCCCATAGCTCGACCTTCTCCCTCTCCTCAAAGGAGTGTGTCGCCAAACTCCATTAAAACAAATATGTCAATTAAGTGTTGGTTTAGCTAACATCGCCATTAGGCATGGCTGCATATCACACATTTCCTGTCTTGTAAATGCCTTGCAGATAGATACATAGTCAAGCAGCATTTCATTTAAGTGTATTTACATCTCTAATGTTATTTGCTTTTATACAACTTGTGGTATTTTTGGCAGACTAATGTGCAAATAAGAAGGTATGACAGGAACCACTTTCTAAAAGTTGATCTGTGCTGTAATATATGCAGCTCAGCGTGGTGCAGGCATGAGTAATTAAAGGCTATATTACGGTTAAGCAAACATCTCATTATCTGTCTGTCCCCTGAACACACTGTAAAAAAACATCTCCTTACTGTCTGCTAGCTGCCTGTCCCCTGATCACACTGTAATAAAATCTCACTAGCTGCCTGTCCCCTGAACACACTGTAAAAAACATCTCCTTACTGTCTGCTAGCTGCCTGTCCCCTGATCACACTGTAAAAAACATCTCCTCACTATCTGCTAGCTGCCTGTCCCCAGAACACACTGTAAAAAACATCTCCTTACTGTCTGCTAGCTGCCTGTCCCCAGAACACACTG
>NC_048424.1:1478215-1488676 GCF_013103735.1 Etheostoma cragini | reverse complement strand
CCCCCCCCCCCCCCCCCTTTAGTTAGTACGTGGAAGCACAGAAGAGAGGGGACAGGATGAGGAGGAATGAAGGACAAGCTAGTCTCGTTTTGTTTAAAAGTAGTACTTCAAACAACACACCAACATTGCTTGGAGCGCCTTAAAAACGAGGCAATATTGATTTTAAACAACGTCAAACTTTACTCTACGAGGCGTGTACGTGTGCTGATGAGCAAGGCAGCGTTACATTAATGACATGTTCAGCGTAGATTGTATCTCTGTTGGCAGTTAGTAGAGTTACTCATATGAATACAGGATACGTGACACAGTTCATGTCCAGGTTAAAAATGAACATATGCAGACAATTACAGTCTTAGGATTTCCTTAACCACATGGAGACTTTCTGAATGTCGTTGTCAGTGACTTATGAGTACTTGTTTATTAAGTGATTTTAGTGACACTCAAATGTAAGTGAATGTTTTGTGTGTTCAGTGTTCCAGACAGGCATGGTGGGCTACCCCGAGGCTCTTACTGACCCCTCGTACCGCTGCCAGCTGCTGACCCTCACTTACCCTCTGGTGGGCAACTATGGGGTACCACAGGACGAAGAGGGAGACTTTGGACTGAGCAAGGTGGGCATTTGTTTAGGGTCTAAGCTTTTTTTTTTTTGGGTAACACTAAATCTTTTGGTTGTTTTTGTCTGTTATCATAGTCTTTATTTTCCTCATGCCACAATACATAGTGACGTGTTTCTGTGTACGTGTGTTTTCTTGCTCAGTGGTTTGAGTCGTCGAAGATCCACGCTGCGGCTCTGGTTATCGGAGAGCTGTCGGAGAGTCCCAGTCACTGGAGCTCCGTCAGGTCCCTGGACCAGTGGCTCAAGGATCAAGGTGTCCCTGGAATCCAAGGTCAGGAAATCTAAATGGACTAATGTGGGTGTAAATGAATGTAGACTTAAACTCGTGATTTGATAGAACTGGAATGGGTGTTCAGGATAAATCACAATTTGACACCTGGAATATAAGATTATGTGTAAAACAAGCTTTGAAATATTGTTGTTTCCGTGTATTTCAAGGCATTGACACCCGCCGTCTCACCAAAAAGATAAGAGAGAAGGGCACCATGTTGGGGAAGCTGGTGGTTGACGGTACTCCTCAGGATAGTATTCCATTTGATAACCCGGACCAGAGAAACCTGGTCCAGGAGGTCTCCATGAAGGTAACCCTCCCAGATCCTTAACCCCCCTGTTGTCCTCGGGGTCAAGTTTGACCCATTTTCACCAAGTTTCTAAATCAGAGATTTGGGTTTCCTTCAACCAAATTGTAAAAGAAAGATAACGTGGATGATTCCATACTATGATCTGCACATGTTAAATAACTTATCAGTTCATTATTTTCATTGAATTTGTGTCTTTTATTTAATTTTATCGCATTTTGAAAAAAGACTTAAGAACACTGAAAAAAGTGACAGAAATGTAGGGAAAAAACAACAAAAACGTTAAAAATAAATTGACAAAGACATTGTAAAACGTGAGAAAGAACTTCGGTAAAAGTTAGAAAATGTCAGAAAGTGACAAAAAAATGACGAAGAGAGCTTCAAAAACAAAACGACAACAAAATTGTCCCAAAAAATCAACAAGGAACTTTGGGAAAAGCTAAATATTGGTCTACAGGAAGACAACACGAGGGTTAAAAAACCTTTTTAAACTGGACCTGAATGTGTTAAGCACCCTGAAACTAGATCTAGAAGTTATCTAAAAGTGTGTAGAAAGTAGACCACATACATTTTAAGGATTAATTAGAGTGTTTATGTTTTAATACATCCTGACCCCAGACTGGTGTGTTTGATTATTTTGTCCTTGGATTGTCTCCAGGAGTCCAAAGTATTCAACCCGAGTGGTAGTTTGCGAATCACAGTGGTGGACTGCGGCATCAAATACAACCAGATCCGCTGCCTGGCTCAGCGGGGCGCCTGCGTTACCGTCGTACCCTGGGACCACCCGCTGGACTCCACAGGTCCGTCACACACTTCTCCGCTGATAATGGACTTAATTTGGACTTCAGTGCCACACGTAGATCTGTAGTATCAGGCTGACTGGGGCGTAAAACTCACGATGATAATATTAATGTGTCCTTTATAAGTCCCACAAGGGGAAATTACAATTTACACATTGTGTTACAATTGTTGTTATTACACACATTACACACAGACCTGAACTACACACACATGTTCAGTACCTATACATGCACTAAATGGAGAGATGTTTGAGGTGGTTTGCAAGATGTCGCTGATAATTATGGAAAGTTTTAACATGTAACCAAGTTTGTTTTTTAGGAAACGCTCATACAAAAACATTTGTAGAAGTTATTTCCAGAAGTTGTTTTAATTTGTTTATATACATAGAAACTAGAAAGCACTAGAAAGGCCAGTTGTTGTGAACTAGGAACTGTCAGTTGTTGCAGTTTTTTGTGAGAAATGAAATAGGTTATTTTTGCAATATTAAAAGTTCTTTGCAACAAATAAAGTACCAGAAACTAGTTTATTTCCAGTCAGACGCAGGTAATGAAAGGCTGTTATTGTTCACATACAGTACATTGACAGTGTGACATAATTGTGCAGTCTTCATCAGTGGTAGTACAGGCATTATTATTATTATTATTATTATATCTTGGTCTTTTCCAGATTTTGATGGTTTGTTCATCAGTAACGGCCCCGGGGACCCCCAGTTCTGTCAGACCACCATCAACAACATGAGGGGGGTGGTGTGCGTGGATCGTCCCAAGCCGGTTTTCGGTATTTGCCTCGGGCACCAGCTGCTCTCTTTACTCATTGGATCAAAGACCTACAAGATGAAGTTAGTACCCCGAATCAAATTCACCAAGAACGAATTCATATTCAAAAGGTTCCAGACAGGAAAATAAATCTCTTTTTAAAGGCCAAAGTCGTCACATTGTCAAGTTTGATTTATTTTTAAACTAACTGCTGACTCACGTCTGGAGCTCGGTCTTTTGACAAGCTTCTTCTTTTTTAATACTTTTATTGTAGTGTTTTCATATCAAGTCACATGTTGTGTTTTTTCCTGTTGCAGTACATATTATTATTATTATTATTTTTTTTTACAATTTTATTGTTTAATACAAAAGAAAAAAACATACTGTCAACATACTGATAAAAACAAATACATTTATTTTTGTTGTTTTTATCCCTTTTGTTGTCTTTTCATCAACCATGAAACACCATTATTGCTTTTTCTGACATTTTTGTCACTTTTTCAATGTTGTGGGTGCTTTCTTTGATGTTTTCTCCAAAGTTATTTGATATTTCTAATGTTGACCTTTTCAGCGCTTATTTCGAAGGCCCATTTCTTTGTGAAATAAAACACCAACTAAAAACGGGTCAGATTTGACCTGAGGACAACATGAGGAGTTAAAATTTTATTTTCTGTATGTTCTCTTGGTGAGCTGATAGAAGTTTAATGAAGCAGAAGAAAGATGTGTGCCCTCATTCACCTGAACCAGGGAACCTCTGCAAAAAAAACATCCATTTACATTCTCTGGAAACACAAGTTTTTTGTTTTTTTTTGGGGAGTTGTGATGTGAACTACAGCTTTTTGCTGTTCTCAGCAGTCTGGCCTCTTCTGGATGAGCAGTGGATCGTTAGAGTGACCGGTCTTGTTATGAGAAAGACTAGAAAAACAAGCCGCCTCGCTCCTCGCTGTAGACCTCCGCAGCCACGTCTGTGAGACTCCACCGATGGAGGCTTTATCAGGCTCAGTGTGAAGGTCACAGCAAATGTTCCCATTGCCCCGCTGGAATGTGGATGAAGGGATTGTGGGATTGCAGCAAAATTCAAGTTCCAGATAGTTCAGAGTTTCCTTGGAAGAAACTAAACGCAGTATATCAGTCTTGGACCCCAGCACATGTTTTCATGTCTCTTTACCTGGACCCGGTAGTCCGACGCCCCATCTAAGTGTAGCTACATTTAAATTTGGGTTTAGTGAACAAGTGAAGGTGTGCCTTTTCTTTTTTCTGAGGCGTACTCTCTGTTATCTCCTTGAAATTAAAAGGATTGAGGACTTTGATTTCCAGGAAGGTGCTTCTTACCGTCGTTTCCTGGTTGATTTCAGGGCTTTAAAATCTTTTTGTTTTAAAAAATGGATTGCAGAAACGTTGAATTGTCACAGTTAATGATGAAATGACAAAAATGCATCTCTTATTTTTATTACTTGTAGAATTTGCAATGTTAAACGTTTTAGGATAAAGCCCAAATAATGTTTTAGGTTTCATTGAATGCATTTCAAAATGGAAACACGGGTAATCCTTTCAACCTAAAATAATCAATGGTTTGGCCAACATCGGTTTGTTGACAGATGTCTATATCTTTGAGGTTTTTGATGGCCGATATTTTGTTCTGTTAATAAGAGTCACATCAACCAACTAAAATCATAATCCCAGTGAATATGTGTTTCTTCTCACAGTGGAAAACCTCTAAGACGACAATCTGGATACTCCATTAAAACCTAGAATGATGCGACAACTACAGTTACTACCACAAATAATGTCTTATTAGAATCTGCAAGTTGAGATCTGGACAACACCAAATGGACCTGATCCTATTAGATCCTATAATCTCCAGGATTTGAATTTTTTTCCTCTTCTCTTGTCTTAGATACGGTAACCGTGGCCACAACCAGCCGTGCATCCACAAGGGAACCGCTCGCTGCTTCATCACCAGTCAAAACCACGGCTTTGCCGTCGACCCCGACACCCTCCCGAAAGACTGGGACGTCCTCTTCACCAACGCCAATGATCATACTAACGAGGGCATCGTGCACAACACAAAACCCCTGTTCAGGTAACGGGCTCCGTGACCAGGGGTGGTGTGAAAATACACATAACTTCCTCGTACGGAATAAACTGTGATTCAATCCGTTGTGATGCATTCTGGTTTCCAGTGTCCAGTTCCACCCAGAGCACATGGCCGGCCCCACAGACCTGGTCAGCCTGTTTGATGTCTTCCTTGAGACCGTGAAAGACCACAAGGAGGGCAATGTTACCAAAACTGGTAACGTTTTTTAAAATTCTATTAGCCTATTCTTATAAATAATGTGTTTTTATTACATCTTTATCAAATTTTAGTAGCAATTTATAACTGAGAAATTCCCATTTTTCTATCTAGTTGTTGGCCTGTTAGTTGAAATATGCATTATTATTGTTATTATTATTATTATTATTATTATTATTATTATTATTATATGATGACCAGTTTGGTATTAAATTTTTAACACTGTTGTAACATTTGTTGTTATCAGTGCAGTTTATTGTGTACTTTACTGGTTGAAAAGAAGTGTGTTATAGTAATTCTATGAGTGGGACCAACAAAATGTGTTTTATTTAATTATTTTCTCCAGTGAAGCAGCGCCTCGTGGACCATCTCACCTGCACGGGTTCCCCGAAGCCTGAGGAGGTTTTCCGTCCCAGGAAGGTCCTCATCCTGGGATCTGGAGGACTGTCCATCGGCCAGGCCGGGGAATTCGACTACTCCGGCTCCCAGGTCTGACAGGAATGCCTTCTGATAAAAGCAGTGCCGATATTCTGGTGAAAACTTGTTTTTGGATGCTGGGTGTATTAGTATTCTGTGAGGGAGGATAATTAGGTAATAATCAGGTATCGGCATTGTACTTCTAAAGGCTTACAGGCGTTTCCCACCGGGTGTGTCCCTGTTGCTTTCCGGCTGTGTTCCGGTTTTGTCTCGTCCTCCGCCACGGGTCATACCTCACCGGGGGTGTCTCAGAAGTGGGGCGTCTTCCTGCCCGACTCGCAGATTTTTACTGTCTCTACATGTACTTTACAGAACAATTTTTTGTTTATTGAACTACTATCTCCCTTCCAATCCAAGCACTCCTGTAATTAAACTCTGTCTTCTCTTTTCTGGCGTTGTCCTGATGATAAAAAGAAGCTGTGATCTTGTTTTATTTTTTCCCACCTCCAAGATAAATCTCTGTTGTCCATGGTGTTGTAGTGGAGGCGTTTTTGATACTTGGGGGGCGGGGGGGGTTTGGTAATCTGACTGGATGCTCTCGCTGTTTCACTTCTTGTCCGGGAGGCCCACGGCTTGCATGGAATTGGGCCTGAAGCTACGCACGCTTCTGCGGCCCGCCATTCAAGCATTGACTTGAATGGCCGCGATTGCTTGCAGGGCTTCCGCAGCGCAGCAGAGGTGCGCCCAGTGGAAAATGCCTGTTATTATTTGACTGTAAATACTTAATGACGCTGTATGAACTTGTAACGTGTTCATGGTCCCCTTGCTGCAATTCCTTTTAAGATTTTAACGCTGACATCAAGATTTCACTGTTGCTATCACTAACATATTTAAAGTAACCCATATGGCTAGTCTAATTCAGAGTCCATCTGATATCATTTCTGTTTTCCAGGCTATTAAGGCTCTCAAGGAAGAGAATATCCAGACTGTGCTGATCAACCCAAACATTGCCACGGTCCAGACCTCCAAGGGCCTGGCTGACAAAGTCTACTTCCTGCCGATCACAGCGGAGTATGTCACTCAGGTAGGGGTGAACTCTTTGTGATTGTAGTTGATTTAATGTTGTAACTGACCAAGAGAAATGTTGTGTACATGTGAAATACTGGGGTTTTGAAATTCCTAGACAGCAACATTTTTTTAAAGTAAATGGTTTTGAAATTATTGTCACTAGTATGTTATGATAACACGATACGCATTAAACGTTGGAAAGTACCAAATGGCATAAGTGTATACTTGAGGAAAGTGTCTGGTGATGATGAAAGCTGATATCTGAGTTGGAGTTTTCTTCAATTTTGCTATTATGTCCTTGTTTATTGAGCTGCTGGTAGCAGATTGGATAAGGATTGGAGACCGCTCATGTTGCGCCCCCCTTTTACTGTTCTGTGCTGTTCATTTCTCTTGTCTTACATGGGTTATGTAAGCAACTGGCATGTTAACTCCATGAAGAAGCAGTTTAACAAAAATAAAGCTCAAAAGCAGTGTCTGTACATCAATAAAAGATGTTGGTGACTTTTTCCTTGTACTAATAGACAAATGTTATAAATTTGTTAACACATTCCAGTAATTGTTTCCACTTTTTTGCTCTCAGGTTATAAAGAATGAACGTCCAGACGGCGTGCTGCTGACCTTCGGCGGTCAGACCGCTTTGAATTGCGGCGTGGAGCTGACCAAGCTGGGCGTCCTGGAGAAGTACAAAGTCAGGGTTCTGGGAACACCGGTGGCCTCCATCGAGATGACCGAAGACAGGAAGATCTTTGTGGAGAAGATGGAAGAGATCAATGAACACGTTGCTCCCAGTGAAGCAGCGTTGTCTGTGGAGCAGGTGAGGAGACATCACCTCCATTCTTTCAAAACATTCCTTGGGTTTATGATGTCTACATGTATCTTCTCAATATCACTCTTTGTAGGCAGTGGTAGCTGCAGAGCGTCTAGGCTACCCTGTTCTGGTTCGTTCCGCTTTCGCTCTTGGCGGTCTGGGCTCGGGCTTTGCCAACAACAGAGAGGAGCTCATCTCTCTGGTGACCTCCGCCTTCGCCCACACCTCCCAGGTACTGGTGGACAAATCCCTGAAAGGCTGGAAGGAGATCGAGTACGAGGTGGTCCGTGATGCCTATGACAACTGTGTCACTGTGAGTAAAGAAGAAGAACGTGATGTTTTGACCGTTGATGCCCGGCTGCTAGCAATCACAGCCATAGGTCTGTTGATAAATTAGATATTTGACTAGGTTTATAACTGGGCTGGATGAAAACATGCTTGAAATGGTATACGCTCTAGGGTTAACGCCCGATCTAATAGGGAAAAGTCAATCATTTAGTTTAGGTGTTAAGTTCTAGTGTCCGATGAGGAAAAACCCTCATTTGACAAATAAACTCATCAGTTGCACCAGGTGACATAAAAGTATGTTGTATGCCAGAGACAGGACCTGATGATTAACGCTACAGCAAAAAAATACAACACTACATTTTAAATTGTAATATTGCTGAACTTGAAAGGGTAGTTTGGTAAACTGTCACTATTATGTCACAAGTAATGAGATTTTATGTAGCAGAGATAACATATGGTACTTAACAGAATACGTTCTTCCCGTTCAGGTGTGTAATATGGAGAACATTGATCCTCTGGGCATCCATACTGGAGAATCCATCGTGGTGGCGCCCAGTCAGACGCTCAACGACCATGAATACAACATGCTGAGGAACACAGCCATCAAAGTCATCCGACACCTCGGCATTGTGGGAGAGTGCAACATCCAGTACGCTCTTAACCCAGAGTCTGAACAGGTAAAAAGGCTAAATAATGATCTACACTGTGCTGACAGGTACCTATACCAATACACACATGTTACTAGGACAGACGTACAAACATACACATAGATTCTGTTATAACCTGTGCATGTTGATGTTTTGCAGTACTACATCATCGAGGTGAATGCCCGCCTGTCGCGGAGCTCGGCTCTGGCCAGTAAGGCGACAGGTTATCCTCTGGCGTACGTAGCGGCTAAACTTGGCCTTGGGATCCCGCTGCCACAACTCAAGTACGTGTCTCTTCATAAGAACTAGTGTTGAAAATGTGCCGATTGGAACGGGCTGATTGCTTGGCTTGTGGTATTGCTAAAAAAGAGATTACAAAAGGAACCCCTTACAACTTAATATGCAACCCCACTGTTTAGCCTACTAGGGCTGCTCGGTAATGGGGAAAAAATCATGTATATTTTGGTTAATATTGCAGTCATGATTAATTAACACATTTACTTATTGACTTTTGGACAGATGTTACCATTTTTTTATTTTAAAAACATTGAAATAGTGAAACAAATCAACGGTAAAACACTGTGAAACCAGTGCTGTAGTACTCAAGTCCGGTCTTGGTCTTGAGTCTGGACTCAAGACCATTTTTCTGTGGACTCGGACTTGACTCTGTAGTATTTGGACTCGGACTTGTCTCGGACTCTGCCACTGGTCTTGCCAAATATGGCTTTTGGTCTCGACCGAGTCCAGGTGTCTTTATTATGTTGATGATAATATTGGAGGGAAAGTAAAACACAGTTCCGGTGGGGATATTGTTCGGATTTTTACAAGTTTAGACGGCTAGCTAAGGATACACCAATGTTTGCTTAAGTTAGCACACCAGCGTTAGCCTAGCTTACTATCGTTGGGTAAACATTACGGCTGCCTTCGGAGTTTCCTATATCTGCGTCCACGTTGTCAACATAAGACCTGTGGCGTTAGTGCTCCTTGTGAGCCATCATTTTATTACATGAAATATGCTTTTCTCTTACAACATGGGTGGGTTTTTGTTACTTCATAAAAAAAAGCTAACGTGTGTGTGTGTGTTTGTGTGTGTGTGTGTGTGTCTCTGCAATTTGTCTCAAATAAAACAAACATGTTACATTTCACTCTGTTCATTGTTGTTTAACCAAACTTGAATGTTTTATGAAAATACATTTATTTCCTATTAACCCACGTCAAAATAACAATAGAATACAATATTTTTAGGGAAGCTGTAAACCAACCATAGGGATCCACGCTGTAATACTGGTCACTTTATTTCTACACTACATCTGGGGTGAAGCTATGTTGTAATTTAGTTGTTCAAATGCTCAGTCCTGGCACCTACTGTAGCAGTATCAGTTCTAATGCTCAGTACTAGTACCTACTGTAGCAGTATCAGTTCTAATGCTCAGTACTGGTACCTACTGTAGCAGTATCAGTTCTAATGCTCAGTACTAGTACCTACTGTAGTAGTATCGTCTATGTAGCTATTATAAGTTATCACCATATGATATCAAGAGGAATACCTATACTCATAAATCCTGGGTGTTCTTTTTGCTTTAATATCAACAAATAACCCAAATTGATTGTCTTGATACTGTCATGTATAATGTTTTTTTTGTTTCCTGGACTCGGTCTTGACTCAGACTCAAACCTCTTTGGACTCGGTATTGACTTCCCTGCACCCCGTGCAGCTTAGTTTCTAGATGTAGACAGTCACAGAGGACAGAGTAACGGGAGGAAAACTCAACAGATAGCAGTCGGTTATACGTCGGTCTCAAGGTTTACCAGTTTACCAGTAAACGCAACATTTTGTCCCGTCTGTTGTTTTTCGGACAACAGCAGTGACCAGTGCTAGTCGGTGCTATTAGCGTCTGTTAGCTGTTAGCTCCTCTAGGACGCACCGGTGCTAAATTCATATTTATTCAGACACAGATACATTGAAATTTAATTTAATTTGTTTATTTGTCTTTGGATGGTGGGAGAAAAACCTGATTAAGCAGGGAAAACGTGTATATGAATATTATTGGAGTCATTGATTGTTTACTTGAATATTGATATATTTTTGGGGTAAATTAGAGTGTCCAATTAGATGAAAGCGTTCTTTTGTGGGAGAAAAACCTGAGCACACAGGAAAAAACCCAATGGGAGGGGGGGGGGGGGGGGGGG
>NC_048424.1:1477630-1477863 GCF_013103735.1 Etheostoma cragini | reverse complement strand
GGTGGAGAGGATTGAAGTATGATAGCTTTATATTCTACACATCATGTGCAGTTGTTCTTCCTCCGCCCTTCTTAATTCAGCTTTGTTAAACTTCCTCCTCCACCTTCTCCTTCTTGTCTTTATCCGCCTTTGCTTCTTTCATTTTCTTCTCAGCCTTCTCCATCTTCTCTGTCTTTTTCATCTCCTTCTGGATCATTTTGCTTTTCAGTTTCTCCAACTCTTCCTGTCTGTCG
>NC_048424.1:1391791-1477530 GCF_013103735.1 Etheostoma cragini | reverse complement strand
CTGTTTGTCTTTAATCTCCCAGCTCTGTTGTTTCTCAGCCAGGTCTTTTGTGAACTTTTCTTCTAGTTCCTTCTTCTCATCCTCCATCTGTTTGGCTTTCTTCTGCCAGTCTCTGTTCTTGACCTGCTCCGTCTTCAGGTTCTCTTGCAGAGAGTTGCACATCGTCTGCAAAGCGTTAAATCTGGTCTGCCAGCTCTCTTCTTTCTCGGCCAGGTCCTTTGTGAACCTGTCCTGCAGAGCGGTGCATTTTGTTGACCAGGTTTTCTCGCTCTGTTGGAGTTCAGCTTCATTGGTGTTTAGCTCGGATACTTTCTCCTCGAGCGTCTGAGTGAGACTGTCTATCTTAGTGTTGAGATCCAGGATTTCATAGCCCCGCTCGACGATTAGGTCCAGAAACCCTTTCACCTTCACCTGGACTTTTTGTTTCTCTGCCTCATACTTTTCAACCATCTCATTGTATTTGTCTTTCTGAAGCTGGATTGTTTTCTTGAGATGGCAGATTTCTAGTTTGAAATCCGCTGCCCGGGTAACCAGAAGCTCCTCAAGACGGCCGCCTCGAACCTTCTTAGGGACCATGTCACAGTTCTCCGTTGTAACCTGGGCTTGGCTCTTATTCTCCTCCAGGCTGCGTACCTTCATTTTCAGCTCATCGATGTTCTCGTGAGCAGAATTGAGCTGATTCTGCAGCTGGTGGTAGGTTGGGGGAGGGGTTGGACGGCCCTGTGGACCGCCACAAGGTCTTCCCTTGTTTCTTGGATTATTTCTTCTATCCATGGCACTGTCTGGAGCAGACTGTAGTTGTGCGTAGAAGACTGTTTGTTGATTGGAAAAGACTTCTCTGTTTGGAGACTTTTCTGTCTGTATCAGACTTTGTTTGTCAATCGAAGACGTTGTTGGTTTGTCAGACGTGAAACAAGACACCGTGTGTACTGGTTCCCAGTTGAAATGACTCTGTCTGGGTTTTAACCCTGAGTTAACATCAGAGTTCTAGAGTCCGACGACATCATTTGTTGCCTTTGGTCTTTTGATGTGGTGATGTCGCACTGAACACAAACATTCCGACAGTTGGTTTTTGTTTTGGTTTAAATTTTCTGTAGATTTCCAAAGGGGGAGGGGCTACTCCAGGCACGCCTGGATCCACAATTTCATTCATAATTTCTTCTTACTCTTGAAACTATGCAAAATACTTTTCCCGTTGAACACAAGAGTTTAAAATAAGAGTTTTCTTGCAAAACGTAATGTGCAAAATAATATTTTTTCTCGATTTCATTTTTTTTATCGTTTCAAAAGAAGTTGTGATCAAAATTTGATTAATTGCACAGCCCTATAGCCTACTACAGACATGAGTGTACTCCTACATCAGAGGAAGACCTTGTGCTACTATGGTTACCTGACAGAGATCACAATGAAAATGTGGAGTGCCGTGTGGATGTGTAATGGAAAGCACTTTGAATAACCTCGTTAAAGTTTATAACGTAATGGAATTATGTGATTCAGAAGTGGAAAAGAACAACCTTTAAATGTATTTTTTGTAGGAACTCTGTTACCAACTCTACAACGGCGAACTTTGAGCCTAGTTTGGACTACTGTGTGGTGAAGGTGCCTCGCTGGGATCTCAGCAAGTTCCTCCGAGTTTCCACCACGATTGGCAGCTCCATGAAGAGTGTCGGTAAGAGGGACTGAATAATAACATTTACAATTTAATCCATTGTATGCGTTGGACTGGAAAGAAAAACCATCAGTGTTTGAGATCTTAGCCCTAGCCAGATATTTATAAAACATTAGCACCAGAGTTGGGAGTTAGAAAAGTAAGACAATTACAGTAATGTATTCCTTTTTGCTGTAATGCAGTAATATAACACATTACTAATTTAAATTTTACTCTTTACCATCTCAGTAATGCGAGTTACAACGCATTTTAATGCAACATTTGGTGGTGTTTTGTGTAAGAATTCCCCAACAAGGCAAAACATTTCTTCACAGGGGAAAAAAAAAGCTGAGAGTATTATTTCCTGTTGCTGTATTTAAAGGTTGAGCTGTCTGCAGAGACGGAAACATTTGTGTAATGAATATTATTTTTAAGAGTTATTACTCTGCGTTGAAGTGAGGTGCTGTCCGGTCACTGTTCCCGTGTTCAGATCCAGAGACAGTTAATGTAAATGGGCTGTATTTATATAGCGCTTTTCTAGTCTTAACAACTACTCAAAGCGCTTTTACACAGTACGGAAACCATTAAGCATTCTGTAGACGGTAACTAGTAATCTTTAATGTTTTAGATTTTGGAAGTAACTTGCCCAACACTGATTAGCACAGAACAACAGTGGAAAGAAGTAGATCATCACCATTACTTCTCTTGACAGGTGAGGTGATGGCTATTGGCCGCAGCTTTGAGGAGGCCTTCCAGAAAGCTCTGAGGATGGTGGATGAGAACTGTGTTGGCTTCGACCACACCATCAAGCCTGTCTCTGACGAGGTACAAAAAAGAAGCTTGTTCTTCCTCTCGCTCTTTGTTTTTACTGTTCTGTTTCCACCAACGATACCTGTAATACTTAGGTTCTTCAACCTGGGGTGGGTTGCTTAGTGTACATCATTTCCTTTAGATCAAATCAACCATTAAGTCATTACGTGTCATTTAGCGGCCACTTTTATCAAAAGTGACTTCCAATTAAGTGCTTACAACCCTGAAGGTGCAGACTCCAGACAACAAGTAAGTAAGTGCATTAGCTTTAAATGAGCAGAACTACAATTCGTCATGTCAGTAGGTTGGAGTAGTAACTGTCCGTAACAAGGACTTTAATACATATTAATTATTTTACATGTTGGAGAAAAGCATTTTTTTATAATTTCCCCCCATCTTTTTTAACAATACCTGCACTCAAAAAACACATGCTGAGTAAGCCCTGACACTGTAAATGGGAAATCAATTCACATGCTCCTTGATAACGCTCTTTGATTTGTTGATCTCGTTTCTTAAAACATGTATTTAAAGACTACATTTAGGGGGTGAAACGGCCAATCATTTCCAGTCAACAAAATCCCACTATCACTAGTCAGTCAGTCTGTTGACGATGCAGCGAAACAACCGTTGTAAAAATGTTTTACACTCGGCCAACAGATGGTGCCAATGGACTACTGAGCCAGTATACTGTCAGGTAGCTAATGCCTTTTAATGAGACTGTTTAAGTCTGACTGGGTCATTGCCAAAAGGAGGAAACTTTCATTGTGTGTTAAAATTACTATGTTCTACTATTACTGGATATGTGGCTGATGTCTAGGTCAAATGCTTAAATCCTGACAAATGTCTAGCACCTTAAAACACTTAAAATACATGATAATGGCTTTCTTCTGCTTCCTCCCCCGTTCACCAGGAGTTGCAGACCCCTACAGATAAGCGTATCTTTGTGTTGGCGTCGGCACTCAGGGGGGGTTACACGGTGGACCAGCTGTACGAGCTCACCAAGATCGACCGCTGGTTCCTGCACAAGATGAAGAACATCACCGACCACGAGCGGCTGCTGGAGACGTACAACCAGGTACGTTTGATCTCAGGGAGCGGATGTCGGATCAATTAGCAGCTGTTGTCCTTTTTATTCAATTTATTTTTTCGACGTTGTTCTTCCCTCCAGGATGAGACTGTCATGCCTCCAGAGGTGATGCGAAAGGCCAAGCAGCTGGGCTTCTCCGACAAGCAGATAGCACAAGCTGTTCAGAGGTGAGTAGGAGACACCGTGTGGGCCTGAGGACCCGGTGCCCTCGTCATTTTTTAGACCGCTGTTTCAATCAGTCTGCGTTACGAAGGCTGCACGATATGAGGAAAATATCTAATTGTGATTATTTTGACTGATGTTGATTCACGATATTGGAGGGAAGGATTATTTTTGTATCATTACTCTCATTTTCATTGGAAAATGTTAAAGTTTTTGCAAGGGTCTGTACCAAAAAAGGATTTGTGTGCTGCAGCACCTCAATACCTTAATTCAGGATGGGTTGACACTTTTTTTCCTTTTTGAAAAAATAATAACTAGGGTTTTTGTTCTTCTACAGCACAGAGCTTGTAGTGAGAAAGCTGCGTCACGATTGGTCCATCCTACCTGTAGTGAAGCAGATAGATACGGTGGCGGCTGAATGGCCCGCCCACACAAACTACCTGTACTTGACCTACCACGGCACAGAGGACGACCTGGGCTTCGATGAGCAACACGTCATGGTGATCGGCTCCGGTGTGTACCGCATCGGCAGCAGCGTGGAGTTTGATTGGTGCGCAGTCGGGTGCATCACCGAGCTCAGGAAGGCAAGTCGTGATCTCATACCGCTGCAGATAGTTGGTAGTTTCTTACTTTTCTCCAGTTATTTGAGGGCGGAGTGTATCGCTCAATCTCACCATTTTCAAAATCTCTATTTTACCTATAGTTTAAAAACTCTACTTGATGTCATGTCTAATCTTAGACATGACTGACTCAGCTCCCAGCTTGCTGGACCTTAATTATTTGTTTCAATTATCATAATTGTTTTAAGAATATTTTTTGGGCTTTTCCGCCTTTGAGTTTTGACAGGACAGTTAGGGGAGAAAGGGGAGAGAGAGAGGGAAACCATGCAGGAAATCGTCATCACGTATGATTTGAACGCTGGACCTCTGCAACAAGACATAAACGTGTGTGTGTGTGTGTGTGTGTGTGTGTATTTAGCGCGATGAAGTCACGTGATTATTAAAACATGACCAGTGCAGCTTTAGATTGTTTTGTTTTTTTTACTTGATTGCTGAATGTTAGATGATACCTAACCTTTGCATGTGACTGGCAGCATGTTATCAGGCATAAATGTTTTTTTGTTTTGTTTTTAACATTTATTGCAGATGGGTTATAAGACCATAATGGTGAACTACAACCCTGAGACGGTCAGTACAGACTACGACATGTGTGACCGCCTCTACTTTGACGAGATCTCCTTTGAGGTAAGATTTCATTTAATTAATGACAGTATTGCATATCTTAACTTTTGCAGCTTTTGTGTTTTTATATTGAGTTCAACTTGATAGAAATTGTATAGGACACAGTTTGTCGGTATGCTTCACTCGATCTAATCAACCTGACTTGAAACACATTGTGTGATTTTTCGGTTGAGGTTTATAAGTGTCCTGTGTATACCTCCAGGTCGTGATGGATATCTATGAGAGGGAAAACCCAGAGGGAGTGATTCTCTCTATGGGAGGCCAGCTGCCCAACAACATCGCCATGTCGCTGCACCGTCAGCAGTGCCGCATCCTGGGAACTTCACCGGAGTTCATCGACTGTGCCGAGAACAGGTTCAAGTTCTCCCGAATGCTGGACACGATCGGCATCAGCCAGCCACAGTGGAAGGAGCTCTCTGACACCGAGGTACAGCGGACTGGGTTGATACCACGATATGTTTTAGAATATTGACTTTTTCAATCAAATAAAATGATTATGTATTTTGTTTAACACTAAACAACTAACAAACAGAACTCTCAGTGTGGCTTTAAAAAATCACTTAAGACATATTTAATTCAAAGGAATTAAATATTTAATATAAAATTAGTTTGGTACAGGGCTTTCGTTATCGTATTTCTTAAAATAGATTAATCTATTCGGAGTAGTGTCTTATATTTCATTTCTTGTATTAATTGTGTAAACTGTAAGATTTACTTATGATTTGTATTGTCAAAGAAAAGGTTGTAGGACCCCAGGAAGAATAGCTTTTAGTGTATGCTGAAGCTAATGGGGATCCAAATAAAACAAACAATCTAATAGATTTGATGGTTTTTGTAAGGTATTGTTTAGGGTCTTTTTCTGCGTGCTGCATATGAAATTTAGGAAGACAAGTAAGAAAATGGTCAAAGTTCTGTTTCCTGTTTCTTTTTCCTCCAGTCTGCTTGGAAGTTCTGTGAGACTGTTGGTTATCCCTGCCTGGTTCGTCCCTCCTACGTTCTCAGCGGAGCGGCCATGAACGTCGCCTACAGTGACAGTGACCTCGAGAAATACCTGACTAACGCTGTAGCTGTGTCCAAGGAGCACCCTGTTGTCATCTCCAAATTCATTCAGGAGGCCAAGGTTAGAAAACAAAGACATTGAGTTTAAAGATGATCTGTCAGAGAACCCAAGCTTCATAAAATCAAGTTATCAAGGTCTGTGACAATTTTGCATTTTCCAGGAGATAGACGTGGACGCTGTAGCCTGTGACGGGGTAGTGATGGCCATCGCGGTGTCTGAACACGTGGAGAACGCTGGCGTTCACTCTGGTGATGCCACACTGGTGACACCACCCCAGGATATCAACCAGAAGACGATGGAGAGGATCAAGATCATCGTCCACGCCATCGGCCTGGAGCTGCAGGTCACTGGACCTTTCAACCTGCAGCTGATTGCCAAGGTGATCATCCTGGAAGTTCTACCATGGTGATATTAGTCAGAAAACAGGCTGTCAGTCGTAAAATGTTACGTTTCAGCCAGTGAATTACACAGGATTTAAATTGTTGATAGGTAATGCTGTTATTGGCATGCTTGCTAGATAGTACAAAAGTAAAAAACACTCAATAGCTCATCTTTTGGAGAGGAGCATACAGCCACAGACAGTACGGCCAACTGTGCAAACTCACCATAATTACTGTGTTAATTATTGATACAAACGTGTGACGGACCTCTTAATCAATACCATCATCTCAGATTTGTGCAGAGATTCAAATCTCTGGTGTTGTGGCCATTGTCAACTGTTTCTGCCAGAAAATTTTACGTTTTGTGTCATTTAGCTGACGCTTTTATCCAAATCAACTTACAATTGCTATATATGTCAGAGCCATTAGGGACTTGAACCCAGATCTCCCACGCCAAAGACATGTGTCATAACCAGTGCGCCGTCACCACCACCAGCTTTGATAGATGGCATTAAGAATGCGGACTAGCTACATCATGAACAACAGCTCCAGAGTAACAAGTTTGTCGTAAGTCAACTTACACAAACAACCCTATTTAAACTATATACTGAATGTACTGCCGACAATCTGTGTATTGACTGAAAATAACATTTGGCAGGACGCGTGATTGCTTAGTGCAAAAAAACAAACAAAATAACCCCTGTACATAAAATAAATAGTCCATAATAAACACGTTAGGCTGCTCGTTGATGATTATGATGATGCATTGACTTTATGTATCCCATCTCCAACAAATATTGAAGGGATTTTATTCCAGTGAACAAGTAACAGACACTCGGTCTGATGCAGTGCTTGTATTTATTAAGTGATGGGTGAGGAAGTTAGAGCAAGGGATTGTGTTTTAACTATTATCAATCATCTAATGCTGTTTGTTTTTTTGTTTTTTTTGTTTTTTGCCAGGATGATCAACTGAAGGTGATCGAGTGCAACGTGAGAGTGTCTCGCTCCTTCCCCTTCATATCGAAGACACTGGGCGTGGACCTTGTTGCCCTGGCAACTCAGGCCATTGTGGGGGAGGACGTGCAGCCTGTGGGGCTAATGAGAGGAAAGGGGATTGTAGGAGTCAAGGTAACTACGTCACTTATAAGGACTGTATAACAACTTCTATGGAGGACCTTTTTTTTTTGTTTTATATTTCGGAGAAAGCACCCATCAGTTATCAGTTCACCTTCTGACCACGTGTCACATGTCGTCCAGGTTCCCCAGTTTTCGTTCTCTCGGCTGGCCGGTGCCGACGTGGTGCTCGGGGTTGAGATGACCAGCACGGGCGAGGTGGCCTGTTTTGGGGAGAACAGATACGAGGCTTACCTCAAAGCCATGCTCTCCACGGGCTTCAAGATTCCCAAGAAGAACATCCTGCTCTCCATCGGCAGCTATAAGGTACGGACATCAACGTTAAACTTGCCTTAACCCTCACGTTGTCCTCGGGTCAAACTGACCCGCTTTCCTATATCAATGTTCTTTTTCACTACACAAAATAACATGATTGACTCCACACAACGCTCTTTGCCAAGTACAAATCTCTACTTTCATTAATTTTGGGGCGTCTTATTCAATTTTATAGCATTTAAAAAAATAAAATGGAAGTGTTTTTGAAATAGTATTGAGTAAAAGTTGACATATTCCAGTCTGTGATTATTATCAACATCCATTCCTTTCATTTTAGTCTCAATAATTCCTAATTTCCGCTTTTCTAACTCAAACATTAGGTATAATTTCCTATAAATGAGGTTTATTGGCCATAATTCCCTAAAATGTGTTGTGTTCAGTTGCTCCAGGTGACAGTTTAAGTTATGCATCTATGTAGAAACGATGGCACACTACAGTAGATCTGCAGTTTTGCGTTTGATTAACGGATGGTGCTTAAGGCCACGTAATCATGGGAAAGTAACTTTTAGCTCTTTTGTGTCAAAACAGGTCTGTTACATGATAGAACTGAGACCACTTGAGACTTTCCTAGTGCTGATAACTAGACTAAAAAATAACTATTATTGTATTAGCCACACTTTTGTTAATCCAAACCTAAGATGATATAATACATAACCGTTTTGTTGACTATGTTTTGTGTGTTTACAGAACAAGAGTGAGCTGCTGCCCACCGTGCAGGCTCTGGAGTCTATGGGTTATGACCTGTACGCCAGTCTGGGTACTGCAGATTTCTACACAGAACATGGAGTCAAGGTAACTGAACTGTTGTCAAATTAAACAAGAATATAAGGAGTTAGTATCACAAAGCATCACAACTTTCTTCTTGTTTTCCCTGTTTCAGGTGAAAGCAGTGGACTGGCCCTTTGAGGAGGATGACAGCGATTGTCCCACCAAAGAGAAGCAGCGCAGCATCATGAACTATTTGGAGGAAAACCACTTTGACTTGGTCATCAACCTCTCTATGAGGAACAGTGGGGGGCGCAGGCTGTCCTCCTTTGTCACTAAAGGCTACAGGACGAGACGCATGGCCATCGACTACTCTGTCCCGCTCATCATCGATATCAAGTGCACCAAGCTCTTTGTGCAGGTCAGATTTGTACTTTAATCATTAAAGGAGGATTTTGGTCGATTCCAACACGTAGGTCTGTAGTTTGTAAATTTGAAGGTCTGTCAGTAAAGAGAAAAACTAAAACAATCTGTGCTGCCTACACCGTGTTATCCTCCTGCTAGAGTTGGCACCCAACAGGTTTTAAATGTGTGTTTAGCCTCTAAACATGTTCTAAATGTCATTACAAGTCTCTACCCACGTGAAGTGATTCCTTCAGGGGCAACCCAGTGAATCTAACTGATGGAGATGTGACAGAAATGCATGAAAGCTGTGATAATTCAGCTGTTTACTTCCTGCGTTGAGAGGCTGTTGAAGTTTAGGGACAGTCTTCAAACTACAACATCGAAAAGAGATGAAACTAAAATATGTAGGCTATCAATTTAATTAAATAAGGTAGTGTCTCCAAACTTACCTCAATTTTAACTTTTCTCCTGCTAGTTGTACTACAGCACTTACTTTTCAAAAATTAGCATATGCTTAATTTTGAAAATATGTTTATCTCTTTTCAATGTTGTCGTTTGTAGACGGTCCCTGAGCTCTCCTTGCACTATCAACACAGGACCTAAACACAGCTGAATTAGCACAACTTTCATGTATTTCTGTCACACCTGCAGCAGTCAGATTACTGTGTTCACTCAGAAGGAATCACTGCACAAGGAGGGGCACTTATATTGACATTTTGAACATGTTTAGAGGCTAAAAACATGTTTAAAACATGCCCTGTTTAAGCCTGTTGGGTGCTTACTCTAGCAGGAGGATAACACGGTGTGGGCAGCACCGATTGTTGTAAATTTAGAGGTCTATCAGTAGAGAGAAAAACTAACCAGAGTTATGTATTGGAATAAAGCGGAAATTTCCTTTTTAATGTACAAGGCACTGTATGTACTGTATTTATTATGTGTATTTAATATATTTATTGTCACAACTATCCCTCACCCTTTTAAATGCCCCCCAGGGGATAAATGAAGTTATTTAAATTGGAATATAGTATTTTTTTTTTATTACTTTAAAGCTTTTCTCGTTTGACGGAAACATAAATAATATGAATGATGATGTTTTCAGGCTCTCCATCAGATCGGTCGGACTCCACCAGTTAAAACTCACATCGACTGCATGACATCTCAGACGCTGGTCCGTCTGCCTGGTGAGTCTCTGCAACCAGAAGGAGAAACTCTCGTCTGACTCTGGGTGCCTTGAGAGGGTCTGGTCATTGGAAGGCAGCTGCAAAATGGAGAACACACATTTTCGGTTTTGTCTTCCTACTACAAAAATAGATAACCTTTCACGTAAACTCAAAATAAGGATGTACATAAGAGTTTCAACAATATAAATGAATGACACAAATAGTAACACTAGCAGGTAAACATATATGTATATGTTAGTACTACAAAAAAGATGTGGCGGCTGTTTTCTTTCTTGCTCTTTAGTAAAAAGTGGACTTCAGTGGCCGGATTAGCTCATGTATAGAGGTGTACTACTTGACGCAAAGGCCGCAGGTTTGACTCCAACTTGCCCCCCCCCCCCCAAAAGCCCTAAAATGGCCCCAAAATTTTTTTTTTAAGTGGACTTCTAGTATTCTTTCAATCTGTTCCAATCGCGTGTGTGCGTGCGTGCGTGCGTGCGTGCGTGCGTGCGCGCGTGCACGTGTGTGTGTGTGTGTGTGTGTGTGTGAGAACTTTTATCCTGGTTATTATAAGATTTTAATAAGTGTATAATTTCTGTTTTTTTTGTACCTACACATCATATCCTGGTTTCAGAAACATAAAAACTGTTGATTTGTACTTTCTGTTCCATGTAAAGTTTATATCCCACAATTAATCAATGATCAGAATGAGCGTTATCAATCGAATATTTGTGTCCATGTAATTTAATAAGGGGAAAAAAGCAAGTACAATTACTCAGTTACAAATAATAATTATTTGATTCTTAGGTCTGATCGACGTGCATGTCCACCTGCGGGAGCCTGGTGCCACCTATAAGGAGGACTTCTCCTCTGGGACAGCCGCTGCCCTGGCAGGAGGAGTGACCATGGTGTGTGCGATGCCCAATACCTCGCCTGCCGTTACTGACGCCAGCACTCTGTCCCTGGTCCAGAAGGTACGCCCACATTTTCTTTCAAATTGAGAGAGCGAAATCAACGTTAACTAAAGTACTGTTCATTAAATAAATCCATGTTGTGTTGGTTTGTGTCATCAGTTGGCCAAAGCGGGCTGCCGGTGTGACTACGCCCTGTATTTGGGCGCTGCTTCGGACAACGCTGCCGCCCTGCCGTCCATCGCTAGCCAGGCCGTCGGCCTGAAGATGTACCTGAACGACACGTACTCCACCCTCAAGATGGACAACGTCTCTCTCTGGATGGAGGTAGCTCTTCACACCTTTACCAAACCGCCGGGGTTGAACCTTTGGTTACTAGTTGAAATTTTTTTTAAAATGCAGTTAAAAACAGAGCTAAATGTGACTGTTTTTTTTTAAGTCGGTTGGAGTTATTTTGTTTCCACTAACTTCTCTGTTGTGACATTTCTTGAAGCCATCATCTAATCACCATTATGGCAGTTCTCCATTTGGCTATTTCTGACTAAAGCCCAAAAACGGCGTACGCTGTGCATCTCTCAAAAAATGTAACTATGCATCGGAGAGACGTAGACCACATCTGTGATTGGTCTGCTTGGTCGTGGCTTGGCAGCATCGCATTTGACTTGTTTCTAGGTTTCCTTCTCCATAAACAACATGAAATCAAGTAGAGGGTTAACTTTTCCTGCTACAGCTTCCTGACTGTGGTTAGAAAGCATGTTGTGTTGGAAACACTTTGTTTCTCCCTCTCACTCGCTCTACCACACATCTCTCAGCATGCACACATGCTGGCTCTGCTATTCTATTAAAGAGAAACTATAGAACGAAGCAGAAGTATAAACCTCAGGCGACGTACATTGTCTACGACGCAAGCTCTACGTAGATCTTCGGTATGGCCATAAATACATACATGCCTTAATGCTTGCAGAAGACCAATTGAAAGATTTGCCTCCATTGTCCCTCACTGTACACCAAACTAACTGTCCTGTTCTCTACACAGCACTTTGAGAAGTGGCCAAAGCAGATGCCCATCGTTGCACACGCTGAGAAGCAGACGGTGGCTGCGATCCTCATGGTGGCCCAGCTCTACCAGCGGCCAGTCCACATCTGCCACATAGCCAAGAAGGAGGAGGTAAAATACAGTTTTTTATTATTTTTGAATTTGTTGTTACAGAATTCAAATGGTGCAGAGACGTGTAACACTGTAGTGTTTCAGCACTGTATTCATTGAGTGTGCAAAGCAAGTACCTTTTAAATTCTGCTCGGCAGAATAGAAACAGACACTTTGCTGCTTCCCCTGCCCACTATCCCCATGGGTATTATTAAACTTCTTACCTTTTTCTCTTTTTCAGATCGTAATCATCCGAGCGGCCAAGCAGAAGGGCATCCAGGTCACCTGTGAGGTGGCACCTCATCACCTCTTCCTTTGTGAGGAAAACATGGCACAGATCGGCGACGGACGAGCGCAGGTCCGACCCATGCTGGGAACCAAGGAGGACATGGAGGCTCTGTGGGAAAACCTGGACATCATTGACTGCTTTGCCACAGATCACGGTCAGCAACCGCACAGAAACCAGGCTGACGATTTACTCCAAGGAGAGAGCATATGTTTTACTCGTGAATGTGTTTCGTGTTGTTAGCGCCCCACTCTGTAGAGGAGAAGAACGGGGATCACCCCCCCCCAGGTTACCCGGGCCTGGAAACGATGCTGCCGCTGCTGCTGACCGCCGTCAGCGATGGACGTCTCACCATGGATGACATCATCAGGCGTCTTTACGACAACCCACGCCGGATCTTCAACCTGCCTGTCCAGGACAACACCTATGTGGAGGTACACACAGAGATACACACACACACACACACACACATACACACACTGATATATATATACACACACAAACGTCCCTTTTTATTTTATTTGAATAAATACCTTTTTTTTTAATATATATATATATATATTTTAACCTTATTTTTGTCAAATACACAAATTACAATTGCACTGAAAATTGTGTTTTTTGAAAAAAATGCCAATAAAAAGTTTTGAAAAAAAAAAGATACACACGTTTTTTGTGGTCTGGGGTCTAAGTGCGGTATGTCTTTATTTTTATGTTTTGCTTCTGCATTTTGCGAGGTCAGAACCGACGTGACGTTGTGTGCTTCATAGACAATCTGACAAATAACGCTCACACTTCTATATTATTAATTACCTTTTTATTTGTCTGTGTCTTTTCAGGTGGACTTGGAGCAGGAGTGGGTGATTCCTCAGGCCATGCAGTTCACAAAGTCTAAGTGGACTCCCTTCCAGGGTCTGAAGGTGAAGGGTAAAGTCCGCCGCGTGGTTCTACGAGGAGAGGTGGCCTACATCGACGGCCAGGTCAGCAGTCACACGCCTCTGTGTTCACACGTTACACATAATAAAGGCTGTATTAAACTATATCTTTATGGGTTATAGGGAACTGGAGTGATCGTTGTTGCTGTTTGCTACAGTTATTGTGGTAGTGCAGTTAGAAATTATAGAAACCTCAAATAAAAAAAAAATCTTTGAAAATATTGCCCATGGTTTTGTGGAATGTACACAGGAGCAGTACATACTTTTAATTTTTAGTTATACTTGTACAACCAACCTCTATAAAAGTTGAGGCACACAAAAATCACTTCATGTAACATTTGTATGTAATTTGATTTTTTTTCTCTCTCTCGCTCTCGCGCTCTCACTCTCGCTCTCGCTCTCTCTCTCTCTCTCTCTCTCAGGTGTTGGTGCCTCCAGGTTATGGTGAGGATGTAAAGACCTGGCCCTCTGCTTCAATCCATGCCCTTGAACCTGTTAAAGAAAGTCCAAGGGTATTCATTGTACTTTTCTTAAGCCCTTGTGTGTACTGTAAAAACTCAAACTGGATCTGACATGCTAGCTAACTAGCCAGTAGGCTGATTAATCACAGCAGATAATTAACATGTATTTAAATGGGTGCATGATGTCTTTTATTTATTCTGAAATTGTGTATTTCCTGTGGTTTTAGACTCCAGAGCACAAGCGTCCTACTCCGCCCCGGGAAGGCCCGATCCGGACCCGAGCACCCAGCCCTCGACGCTTAACATCAGAGAGCCGCTACCTGCTGCCTCCTCGCATCCACCGCTCTTCAGATCCTGGACTAACCCCAGGTAATACGACTCTTGTGTCGGGAGTTGTGAGTCAGAGTCAAACTTTAGTTTAAAAGCACAATTAGGACAGACGTGATACTTTTAAGACCTGGCCTTTAGCACTTTGAGGTTTGTCTTAAATGTAAAGTGCATTACATTAATACAATGTATTATTATTATTATTATTATGAATGGGAGAGCTAGGGGGCTCTTCTATGAGAGCATCAAAATTCCTATTTCTAAAACCTTGTAAACACTGAAACTTTGCTCCAAGGATCACCAGCGGCTCTATACATTAGTTTAAGCATTGAGAACATTGCCATTACCAACAGCTACGGTGAGTGTTTCTTTTTAGTAAACTCTGTGTACACAAACAATGTTCTCAATGCTCAAGTTCATGTGTAGAGCCGCTGGTGATCCTTGGAGCAAAGTTTTAGTGTTTTCAGTTTTAAAAATGGTGAGTTTGACGCTTCCATAGAAGCGACCCCGAGCTCTCCCATTCAAAAGGCCATTTGACCGAAAACCACAGTAAATACAGTAAATCTTAAAAGTGGTGCAAGTCCAAAGTCTGGACCCATGGCTGTTCTGTACCATCTTTTTAAAATTGTGGCTGTTCAGAGGCTTTAACCCACTTTCCTTTAACAATTAGATGTACCATGTGCCTTCTAGACGCTGGACACTGTGCTGTATTTAACTGCTTGGTTCACTGTGTTACGGGGCTCTCTGCAGAGATGGTCATGCTTCCAGCAGCTGGAGCTGGTGACGGGTACAGCCACCCCCCTCCTCTGTCCCGGCTGCTGTCCCCTCAGTCAGGTGCAGGACAGCTACCTGCTGGACAGGTGTCCCACTTCCAGACCTCTCCACTGCTGCACCCGCTGGTGGGTCAGCACATCCTGTCTGTCAGGCAGTTTAGCAAAGAGCAGGTACACACACACACACACACACACACACACACACACACACTCTCACTCTCACTCTCTCACACACAGAAAATAAAATGACATGGTTTAATATTTGAGACTTGATTGACATTTTGATGCAGTTTCTTTTCAGTTTGTGTGTTTTTTGTTCGTTTCAGATCTCCCACCTCTTTAATGTTGCCCACACTTTGCGTTTGATGGTTCAGAAGGAACGGAGCCTGGATCTCCTGAAGGTACTGCGTATAAGTATTTACAGCATCTGCATGTATTCGGAAGTGATTTTAAGTCTGTTTATTCCTTTGAAAGTGTGTGAGGCCAATTCCTTGTAAGCATTACTTACATGGCAATAAATCCAGACATACTCCATGACTAAACAGACAGTGGAATCAGAGCATTCAGTTTCAGAGATTTGGGAACACCTACCACTCACTCACTCACTCACTCCTGCCTGAAAGTATTTTAGTATTGGTTTGTCCTCGTTCTTTACTGTCCAGGGTAAGGTGATGGCGTCCATGTTCTACGAGGTCAGCACGCGCACCAGCAGCTCCTTCGCGGCGGCCATGCAGCGTCTGGGCGGCTCGGTCGTCCACTTCAGCGAATCCACCTCGTCGGTGCAGAAAGGAGAGTCTCTGGCCGACTCGGTCCAGACCATGAGCTGCTACGCCGACGTCCTGGTGCTCCGACACCCAACACCTGGAGCGGTGGAGGTGGGCTTCAGCAACTAATACCTCATTTAATTTAGATTCCGGGTGTGTCACAAATCTTGCCCCTTTGTAAATTTCTATTGGGGGAATATGTATAACATACAGGATTCATAAAGCCTGTTCACACCTGTTCCTAAGATTGTTTTTGTGGCCTTCCAGTGTGATGACAGATTTTAAGAAACTGTAACTTGTTTATAAGTCTATTATTGCATTTGCATATGGCTAAATCATAGATGTCCCTCCACGATATGACTCTGATAAAGCTCTCAGATCAATGAGCTGTGGATAGAAATAATAATAAAATAGATATATAGTGGAGAGCCCGACCAATATATTAAAGAGCCAATATTAGGCATTTCCCGATATATCGGTATTGGCATTTACAGTGGAACATTTTTAAGCATTCGTTAGAATATTTATGACAACAGGTTCTGATAAATGAATGTTTAAAAAAATTGTCAACCCTGTTATAAGCCATTTTTTGTTACTGTGTTTTTGTTCAAAGGACCTCTAAGTTTCATATCTTAAGTTTTGTATTTTTATACATTTGAACTTTAATATATTTTGATATTCCTTTTGTTCTGTTGTGACAATAAAACAAATTATTATTATTTTATTTTAGTGAGAACTCAAATAACTACAAATAACTAATGTTAGGGAACTCTGTTTGTTTTTGTTACGCTTTTTTATTTTTTATATATATCGGCCAATATTTCGGCATATCAGATTTTTAAATAACCAAATATTTACATGGGTATCTTAAAAACATTTTACTGTTGAATAACTAAGTTCAGTGCTCTCTGATGGACAAACTACGTAAAGGAGACACTTCAAAAGACTTGAGATGCAATACGATATGTGCCAATACTAACATACCTGATGTTGTTTTTCTATTTCATTAAATCTAGTTATAAAGACACAGTTTTGGTTTTTATGAATGCTGTTAATGTACCGTAATTCTTCTTTTTTTTTAATACAATAACTTGGCTTAAATAACATTTTCTCAGTTTTTTGTTCTTATAATCACTTTGCTTGAGTAACATTTTCAATGTTTTGCTTTGATGTATCTGGTCCCCAGACTGCTTCACGTCATTGCCGTAAGCCCGTGATCAACGCCGGAGACGGTGTGGGGGAGCACCCCACCCAGGCGCTGCTGGACGTCTTCACCATCCGAGAGGAGCTGGGGACGGTCAACGGCATGACGGTGAGGGATGCTGAACCCTTTTAGACCAAGGAAAACGGTCCTTTACATTCAAATCCACAGTCCTCCTAGTTTTTAGTTTTATTGTTGTAGTCCAACTGCCTCTTCAATCCATATTTAATTTTTCTTTTATTAAAGAATGTTTATATGTCTGGTTTTCTGTCAGATAACTATGGTTGGGGATCTGAAGCACGGCCGCACGGTTCATTCCCTCGCCAAACTGCTGACCCAGTACCGCATCACCCTGCGCTACGTGGCGCCCAAGAACCTCCACATGCCGGCAGAGATCATCAGCTACGTGGCCTCAAAGGGCATCAGACAGGTGGGAGCTACTCGCCGTGGAAACACAACTACAAGCCAAATGTCTGGCAGTGTTATCAGATGTATTTCTATTTCAGAGAAGAATTTCTCAACCATTTTGAAATATCTAAATAACGGGTTCTTTAATGGTATTATCAGAGTTTGACAACTTTTGGGGTTGTATTTTTGCCTGTTTTCAGGAGGAGTTTGAGAGCATCGAGGAGGCTCTGCCTGAGACCGACGTCCTCTACATGACGCGGATCCAGAAGGAGAGGTTCGCTTCTGAGGAGGAGTACACGGCTGTAAGTCAACTTATCAATTCTTTGTTTATTATTCTTATTTCTAGAAAAAATAGTCGTGTCATCTTTAGCCTAACTTAACACTAAATCTACTTTTTTGTAGTTTTTTTAAGTGTTGAAGCAAGAGACTTTCGTATATATCTCTTACACCAAGTCACCTTTGTGTCACTGTTTTTTGTGTTTGTTTTTTTCTCTCAGTGTTTCGGCCAGTTCATCCTAACCCCCCACATCATGACTGTAGCCAAAAGGAAGATGGTGGTGATGCATCCGCTGCCCAGAGTCAATGAAATCAGGCAAGGCCCAATGAGCACCAGGATACACTCTCGCAGTTAGCAGAAACTCCCTGGTCCGTCACCGTTAGCGTTTAATATTTTTCCCAAAAATTAGATGAATCAGATCCCCGGAAAAGACGACCAATTTCCCAGGAATGCCGGGAAATAGCTGTTTGTTTGTTTGTTTATTTATTTATCCCAAGTAGTGTATCGATATAATTCAAATATGCGTTCCCAAATCATACACAAGTTCAACTGAGTGAAAGAAAACGAACCACAGAAATGTACAACTGTGCACTTCAAAAAGACGGGGCCATAGGCCGATGGAGAACTGAATTGAAAAAAATTAAAAAGCCTAAACACGGCTGCAACATCAGCATTGCATTAATCTGCAACTATTCTAGTAATGATTAATTATTTAAGTCATGTATTATTTTCCTTGCACGGTAGCTGGATTCTCACGATATTACAAGATGAAAAAATGAAAAATAGATTCTCGTGTGATCTCGTAATATTGCAAGAATCCAGCTACTGTGTAAGGAAAATAACACATGACTTAAATAATGAATCATTATTAGAATAGTTCAGCAGATTAATTTTTAAGTCTTGCCTCTTGTTGTTATAATACTACCACAGTATTGTAACAGTGCAGCACTTTAGTTTTGTTAAAGTCTAATGAAAACTTGTCTCTTTTTGTATTTTCTCAGTGCTGAGGTGGACACGGACCCGAGGGCGGCGTATTTCCGTCAAGCAGAGAACGGCATGTACATCCGTATGGCCCTGCTGGCCACCGTACTGAGCAGATAGAGCCGTACGCCGCCATTCGTAGTCCACATGGTGAAAACATTTAGAATAACAACTCTGCCATTTTCTTTTCTGAAATCTGTGGATTTCTTGAATCCATTCCTTGAAGGGGTGTCAGTAGAGTTTAAGTTACATGATGATGTTGCGTGACACTTCCCTTCAGTTTGTCCTACTTCCTACTGTTCCTACTTTTTTATTGTTTATTGTTAGATGATGTATTTGAACTAGTGAGCATTTCTTTGTTTTGTATTGTGTTGTTTATGATGGTGAACAGACAGCAGTATTTGTGCATCAGACAGCCAAAGGGAGCTGGGGGGGGGCGGGGGGGAGCGGGGGGGAGAAAAAGGGATCTGTGCATCTAAATCATAACATTAAACATACTGTGATGTGGGATATGATGAAATAAATGTTTTGGTAGCTGTGTAAAATGTACTCTGCTGTACATTTGAAGATGAGTTAAGATATTAACTGGAAATGGATACGCACAACTACTCCCTCCAGGAGTGGTCTGCGATGGTTTGGGGTGTTTCTTAAACTGGAGCACGTTAGAAGTAAGCTTTTATCCAAATGGGAGTTGGGGAATTACTCTGGATTATGCAGAGAAATAAATAATAAAAACAATTCTCCTTTTTGCAGTTGACATTGTCATTATAATCCATCACATCAAGAAAACGTCAAATATGGCACGAAGCTGTCACACGTGTAATAACCGTTATAACTCTTGAAAAATTAAATATGTGAAATTAAATGTTTTACTTTGAGGTCCAGGTGGTGTGCCTTTCATCACGGGAATTAAAAATATATATAACTAAAACGGACAAACATAGAATTCCTTCAGTCATAATAGGGCCTTAGCTGCTGTCTATACTACTTGCAACCCTGTATCATACTCATAGACTTTATAGTATTATTACTTTTATATTAACAGTCTATGGTCATACTAGAAAATGCAAATGTGCAAAGATGGTAATGATGAGAATAAGTCAAAGTATGTGATGATTAAAAAAATGTGGGGTTATGACAAATGCTACATTCAAGAACTGTAAGATATATTTAAATTCAGTGCAATTCACAAGGGTGCATGGATGACTCAGCCAAATTTTAAATATTAAGGCAAAATGCAATGAAGTTACAAGAGCATACACATAAAGTTTTACTCTTATGTAATACTGGAACTGGTAATATGTTAATGCATCTCGTGGCTCTTAATTCCCTGTACTTTCATGTTATTGTCTCACATCACATCCTACGGAAACGTGTTCCTGTATTTACTGTTTAATCTTTCATAAATATGGATATTTGCAGGTGCACAAACAACAGTTTGAAAGTACTGAAATATACAGTTTTTGGTGAATTATTCACTTTACAAACCGTAAATATAACATCCTGGAGGCCCTTTTGTCCAGCGGTTGCCTTCGGCTGCAGCACGTAAACTCCGTGTGGATTAATACGTGAAATAAACAAACATCAGCTTGTGTTGCTAGCTATAAGTACTTGGAAGTCGGATTTTGGAAGAAACCTTGAAAGCAACATTCTATCTGTTTTCATTTCCTGGAAGGAGAAATCAACCAATCACAGCGCATGTCCTCTGGCGTAGAGAAGCATACAGGGCGACCCGGTGGCTACGGCAGGCTATCGCTTCTCTACCACCGGGCTAATATGAGCCTTTAATTGAGAGTTAAGACATTAAACCGGATGCCTCTATGATCCAGCTAACCTTACAGCGAGATATACAGTGTTCAGTTTTCACAAGGTAAGGCATTTCTGCGGTAATATATCCGATAGCACGAGGTTAGCTAACCGTGGATCGCTGTCATGGTCACGTACGCCAAACTCCATTCAAAAATCTGGCATTTTAAGGTTGACTTGCTTTTTAAACAAAGGTAGCATAACTAATGTAACGTAAACACGTAAACTAGTTATACACATCCTATTAAACGTTTAGATGCACTTTCAGTTCAGTAATCTTGCCAAACACTACATAAAACGTATTAATACAGACGTAACCCTATAAAATTGGATAGCGGTGGCAGCGAACAATTGTGAAGGACTGCCAGTGAGGATTTGTAACGTGAACGCATAAATGCTGAATGCATGATTTATGTGCACGCGGAAGTGTAGCTTATGCACAGAAAACCTGTTGCCAAGTATACAATGTTTATGCTGCGCTTGTAACGTAAGATGATTATGATGATACGTAAAATTGCCAGAATTTTAAATGGAGTTTGGTATATCTTTGTCTTCACGCTACATCGATGTCGGTGCTGCTGCGGACTAGCAGCTTTCCTAATATAACGGGCCACGTTACTATCTGACATTATTCATTTATAGACACTTTCACAGTTGACATAAAGAGTCTAACTGGCTCCAAGTTGATTTACTGTTGCAATGAAGCTGTGTCAATGACATCAATTTACAGTAAGTTAACAAGGGGCCAGGTTGTTGCAGCAATTGCATTGCAAAGGTCTTTAATTCTTGCCTTTAGATTAAATAGGTTTAGTCGTGAAATGTCTTTCGTCCATCTAGGAGTATAGCCGACAGAAGAAAGCCTGAGAGAATTAACAACAAATGTTCCCTGTAGCATGTATTTATGAATGACTGTGTGTAACAGAAAGTAGTGCTCCATGTCCAGGGAGATTAGCAGAGGATTAGGGCTGCACAAGGACAAATGGACGACAATCACGCGTCATTCCTTCTCCTGTCTCACGGGACCTTTGTCCCAAAACATCAGCCCTCCTCTCCAGGATTCAGAACCTAATGTCTTCATCAAGTCTGTGAAGTTGTGCTTTTTTTAAAGGTAGGGTTTAGCTAAAGATTGCAAGGAAATGTCACATAGTAACTGGTAAAACCTGAGGAAAAACACATTGTCCCAACTGCAGTGCTGGAAGAAGTAGCCTACCCTGAAATCCTTTTTACTAAAGTAAAAGTAGCAGTACTACAGTGTATAAATGGTCTGTTATCTCAATCTGCAAAGTAACTTATGAAGGATTTTTTTAAACAAATGTAGTGGTGTAAAAAGTACAATATTAGCCTAAAAAAAGTTTGCAGAGTGGTATTCAATGGCAACACTCTGGCAAAGTACAAGTATGTCATCTTTGTATTTAAGTACAGTACTTGTAGTAAATGTACTTAGTTACATTCCACCACTGCTTGCCAGAATCAGGTTCTTCTGTTGCAGATTGTATGTGTACATTAAGCCAGATCTAATGACCTAATTATGGAAATCAAGCTGATTTGTTGTCTCTTATGAGGCTCTTTTTCCAGCCCGGGCTGCCCCCCCAACAGCTTCTGTCATCAGATCCTTTATGGTCTTAAAGACACTGTTACCCTGCTATAAATCTTTCTGATTAGAAAGACTAAAATAAAATAAAATGACCCTGTGTGTCAGCCGGACTGGTAGATTGTATATGAAGTGAATATTTTACTACAGATGATTTGTAAATTGTGACCAAGGTACATACTAAATGGTAGGCTACATTTTGCAACTGGAAAATCAACCTGTCAATGCCTAAATGACATCAAACATATATATATATATATATATATATATATATATATATATATACTGGTCCGCAATTACTAGTAATTTAGCAGTCCAACTTGCACGCTAATACCAGTATATCTACAATAATTTATCGGGCTAGCTTTTTGTCTCACTATGTTCTCACATATATATCTTGTACAGGCCAAAAGTTTGGAACCACCTTCTCATTCAATGCGCTGTCTTTATTTTCATGACTATTTACATTGTAGATTCTCACTGAAGGCATTAAAACTATGAATGAACACATGCAGAGTTATGTACTTCACAACAAAGTGTGAAATAACAGAAAACTTGTTGTATTCTAGTTTCTTCAGAGTACCCCCCCCCTTTGCTCTGATTACTGCTTTGCACCCTCTTGGCCTTCTCTTGACGAGCTTCAATAGGAGGTCCCCTGAAATGGTTTCCCAACAGTCTTGAAGGAGTTCCCAGAATGCTCAGCACCTGTCGGCCCTTTTGCCGTCACTCTGCGGTCCAGCTCTCCCCAAACCATCTGGACTGGGTTCAGGTCTGGTGACTGTGGGGGCACAACGTCCATCCCTCTCCTTCTGGGTCAGATAGCCCTTACACAGCCTGGAGGCGTTCAGGGTCATTGTCCTGTTAAAAAATTAAATAGGTCCAACAAGTGCTGAGCCTTTCTGGGAACTACCATTCATTCTGGTAGTTGATTTGTTTCTGCTTTGTTTGACTTGTTGGTCTTAATTTACTCAGCTAGTCCCCTTTCTGTAAGACAAATTTAAGGAAACAATAAAAGCTGTATACTCCATAGTCATTTATATTCAACCTGTTCTGTTTAACATTTGGAGTAATGCTTGTTGGCTCCGGCGTCCGCGTTGACTTGCACTCTTCTCTCTTCAGATGTAATGTTAAAGGTCCTTTAAGCTGATGGTGATCATTTCTCTCGTACTGGACAGTTTGGCTCGTCATTTTAAGGTTTTTGTCATGTTACGGTGCAGTTATCAGATATATGAATTGATAAAACTGTCTGGCTGAGCTCTTTTATGTGGACGTTTTGGGGTGCTCGGCCTGATTTTGTAGTGAACATGTAACGTGTCACACTGCTGTTATTTTTAACAATAAAGAAAGCTATTTTAAGAGAAACTCTGTTACAGCCTCTTAAGCATATTCTCAATGTTGCCCTTAGTGCTCACATTATTTTCCTTATTTGTAGATTTTGACGAGCACCTTTGTCTCAAGCAATTAAGAATTCTTGTCTTGTTGAGCTGGCACAAAACAGGACTTTAATGTGTTTTGTTCTAATAATAGCCTTTTAAAAATGAAATCTTCTAAATATGGACCTGAGTAGTAGAATAAGTTGTTTGTGTCTTTGCCCACAAATGGGTTTCAACTGGTTGATATTGGTTTGGAAATGCAGTATAATACATGTATCTGCAGGCATACCATTGCCAATGGAGGTCTTTTAAATAAAGGAGGTCTTTTAATAGTGATTTTGATAACATTTCTTGCAGTTCTCTTAGTTGTCACGGACAGTCATTCTATTAATTATTGTAAGACTGGAGTTAGGTTGAACAAATATCTTGTTGCAAGGCGTCCAGACGGTATTGGGGAGGGCTCGTTTGTGACCCCCGTTCCTTTTGGCTAATGCGTTTTTTCTGTTATTCCCAGATTTTTCAGCCTTTTCCTTTTACCACATTTGGGTTATGTGTGATTAAGCAAGCTGGAAGTTTGAGCATGACATACTTTACCATTTTTTAAATATATATCTATATATCTACAAAACATATGTACAAATCATGATCAATTGCAAACCAGTTTATTTCTATTAAGACTATACAAAACTGTTTATATTTTGGTTTTGTTACTGCAAACCTGTCAGTGTTTTTCATACACACATGCATGTACTTTCCCTCCCTCATTCTCTGCTTTTGTCTCTCAGCTGACAGCCTTCCAGCTAAAACTCCAAGCTGAATAGTGGCTAAAGTTAGATTTATATCTGCACTTCATACGACTTGGAGTACAAAAGAGGCACAGTCACATTTTTGGATAAGGGGAGAAAAGATTCCTGTGTGTGTGTGTGTGTGTGTGTGTGTGTGTGTGTGTGTGTGTGTGTGTGTGTGTGTGTGTGTGTGTGTGTGTGTGTGTGTGTGTGTGTGTGTGTGTGTGTGTGTGTGTGTGTGTGTGTGTGTGTGTGTGTGTGTGTGTGTGTGTGTGTGTGTGTGTGTGTGTGTGTGTGTGTGTGTGTGTGTGTGTGTGTGTGTGTGTGTGTGTGTGTGTGTCTTCCTCTTTCTCTAGACTGAGAGGCTGTACTGGGGCGGCTTCATTTTCATACCATCAGTCCTGTTAGCGTGATAAATGAGCACCATTTGCATGGGCAGTTTTTTAAAGTCTGCACCCCAACGACTGCAGTTAGCTCATTAACCTAAGAGACCTGGCTCAGGGATACTCATCGATCGCTCCAGCGTGAGCTGCAGGGTGGCAGATTGATCAGTGCAGACCTTTATTTCCTGGTGGTCTTGAAGGTTTATGTATAGAGCAAAGGCCTCTTCTTTAGGGAAGTAGTCTCCTGACAGACTGGCCCACAGTTTGCACGGCATGCTTGGAGAATATTTACATCAGCTTTCTTGGCTTCGACAGGCGCGCCATCTGGGCCGCAGCGGGTCCATCGAGGACAATACTGGCTGTTTTTATCTCGTCTCTGCAGGGTGAATCCAACCAAGCGCCTGACCTGTTTAGTTTTGTGCACTTCACACAATCATTTGGGTATAGACTGCAACTAAGGATTATTGCCATTATTCAAAAAACACCATATTTTTGTGGTACTGCAAACTTCTGCAGATCCTGTTTTCACCCTGTGTGTTTGGGTCTCTGTTTTAGCTCCAGAGTGAGACATCTCACCTCTATCCTATCTTTGTTGGTAGCTGCGCATGCTCAGTAGCTCGGTAATATCCCATCAGCTAGATAACTCTTTCTCCAGCTTTGTCAGTCCAATGCAGGATTAGCTGGGAGACTTCTTCTAGACCAGGGACACTTGTGGAATACCTGCACGACAGGGACAGGAAGTAGTTCTTTTAGAGATTCTGGTCAACTAGTGTGTGTTTTAGCAGTGTTTTTCCATTGAGAACGAGCTAGCATGCTAGTGCTAGCATGGGCTACGGTTAGCCACCTCATCTCTAGTGACGTAGAAAGCTGTGCAGATGTTGAACAGCTCACCCGGAGACTGAAGACAGAGGACATTCAGAAACCGGATCTCACTCAAAACACCATGGATAGTTTTTTTCTAAGTTTGTATGCGCGTGGAAGCACCAGAGACACAAAATAACAACCAAAATTCCAGAAAAAGTGATTTTCTCGGTCAGTCTTTACATTTGAGAAGCTGGAAACGTAAAATGTTTGGAGGTTTCCAATGTTTTTGAAAGTTGAGTACCAGTCTTTTCAGTTCTAGTTGCTGCATGACTGATTTGTGAACGGAAAAGCTTTTTATTATATACCTATATCATAGTAAAGGTACAGCCTAACTGTTTTCCCTCATGAGAATGCACTCAAATGTGAGGTCAAATCTGTAGCTTGCCGTTCAGCCAAAACTACTTATCATAAAAAATTAATTGGATAATTAATTAATTTCTTCCGTTCCGTTCGTCCGTCAAATTTGACCCCTTTTAAAATGTCTATATCTGAAATATGGGTTTCTTTTTACCCAAATTACCTGTATATGACTGTGATTGGTTTAAAGAATAAACGCATGTTTTTCTCCCTTCCCGGAATGCTGTGTTGACTAGCTAGACCCTCCTCCGCTGAGCTATGGATGAAGGTCTAACAAAGCGAGACAAGACCGTTGATAACCCGTAAAGTTAACATTATCACTATCAGATCTCACACCCCATAACTGATGTGAGGTCAAGAATTGAAAAGGCCAGGACATCTTTTCAAAAAATGAAGAATATGTGGACCTCAAGGGACTTGTCCATCAAAACAAAGATCAGGGTCTTGAACACCAATGTGAAGTCAGTCCTTCTCTATGGTGCAGAAACTTGGAGGACCACCGTCAACACCACCAAAAAGATTCAGACGTTTACCAACACATGTCTGTGATGCGTCCTCCTGATACCATCAGCGACCAGGAATTGCAACACACAAACCTACTGCCGCCAGACGAAGAGATCATCCAACGACGGCTCCGCTAACCGGCTTCCAATATCACCAGACAGTCTCTTTCATTGAACCTCCAAGGGAAAAGGAAGAGAGGTCGACCCAGAAACAGCTGGCAGCGAGAACCTGGACGTTGATGTCAAGACGACACGCCACATTTGGGGACAGCTGGAGAGGCTTGCTCAGGCGGCTGGAGAATCCTTGTAAGCAGGCTAAGCCCCAGTAGGGGAAAATAGGCGGAAGAAGAGATGTGATCCGAAATAATTAGAAGACTATTCACACAGCTGGGGAGCTCTCCTAAAATAAAGCATTTCTAGCATTAGCGGGGGATTTGTAATAATTGCGAAGGTCGTCTGAGTATTAAACACAGTGCAAATCTCCCCACTTTGTAATATCTAAAGTAAATAACAACATCCAAAGCAAAAGGCCAACCATATGCCAGAAAGCAAGTCTGATAGTAATAGTCCCTTTGTGGACAGACATAGATTTTCTGTGTTTCTTTTCTATGTTTACATCTAATGGAGGCTGTGGATGAAATGCTTAAGGAAAGCACTCTGGCCTGATTTAAAGCTGCTGTACAGTATGATTCCCTCTGTCTGTCTAGGCCTTTTCCATCCAATGCTGTATTAAAAACAATAACATAGACGTGTAAGTGTTTTTGTAAATGTTTGTGCTTGCAGGGCTGTCTAGTTACAGTCTGACCAGGTCGTTGGCCCTCTCTGACATGGACTCGGATCGGTAATCTGCGAGATCGGCAAAATGTAATCTTCTTTAGCCAACGACCCGCATTATCGCGCGCGCGCGCGCGCGCGTGCGTGCGTGCGTGCGTGCGTGCGTGCGTGCGTGCGTGCGTGCGTGCGTGCGTGCGTGCGTGCGTGCGTGCGTGCGTGCGTGTGTGTGTGTGTGTGTGTCCATAGTTTAATAGAAATTCTTTTTTTTAACCTGTAATTATGAAGCAATAACTAACATGTACGTACTTCAAGTCATAATCTCAAGTTATGACACAATGGTGATTGCTGCAGATCCTGTTTTTACCCTGTTAGGGTCTCTGTTTTAGCTCCAGAGTGAGACATCTCACTACTTTACTTTCTTTGTTGGGAGCTGCACATGCTCAGTAGCTCGGTAGGATCACACAGCTAGATAACTCTTTCTCCAGCTTTGGTCAGTCCAAGGCAGGATTAGCAGGGAGACTACTTCTAGACCAGGACCACTTGTGGAATACCTGCAGAACAGGGACAGGAAGTAGTTCTTTTGGATATTCTGGTCAACTAGTGTGTGTTGTAGCAGTGTTTTGCCATTGAAAACGAGCTAGCATGGTAGCACTAGCATTCTAAAGTTAGCCACCTCATCTCTAGTGACGTAGAAAGCCGTGCAGATGTTGAACAGCTCCCCCGGAGACTGAAGACAGAGGACATTCAGAAACCGGATCTCACTCAAAACAGCATGGAGAGTTTTTGTCCCAAGTTTGTATGTGTGTGGAAGCATCAGAAACACAAAATAACCCCCCAATAAAATGGCCATAAACCTGCGGTTGTATCAGTTTACATGCAAACAAAGACTTCCAAAATCTCCACTCTGGCCGGAGGTTTTAGAAAGACTCGTTTTTAGAGGCGAATTCTGTTTGCGTGTAAACGAAAGGCACAAACAAATGGAAATGTCTCCGGTTGTCAAAAAAACATGCACGTGTAAACAGGGTCTGACTATTGCAGTATAGCAATGCACTGCAATATTTAATAACATGTCATCATCTTTTAATATTTTTTGACTCTAGGATGTTTGTTTTTCTCATAATAACTACAGAGGTGAGCCATGGCGGAACCGAACGCCTCCCGCCCCCAAAGGAAGATGTCCACCGCTGGGGAGAGTGTGTACAAGGTGCTAGGCCTGGAGAAAGGAGCGACAGCGGAGGACATCAAGAAAGCTTACAGGTAAGACTCAAGATGCTGTATGTACTAGAGCCCGACCGATAAAGGATTTTTAAGACCGATACAAATATTTGGTTATTTAAAAATCACAACAAAACAGAGGAACATCCAAATATATTAAAGTTCTAGTAAATAAAACTTATAACAATACAAACTTAAGATATGAAACTTAAAGTCCTTTGAGCAAAAACACAAAAAGAAAAATAGTGTTGCCAACAGGGACGTTGTAGAGCGTCCTCTGGTGGACAGACTTTGCAACGCCATCACTAACAGGGACGTTGTAGAGCGTCCTCTGGTGGACAGACTATGCAACACCATCACTAACGGGGACGTTGTAGAGCGTCCTCTGGTGGACGGACTATGCAACACCAGCACTAACAGGGACGTTGTAGAGCGTCCTCTGGTGGACAGACTATGCAACACCATCACTAACAGGGACGTTGTAGAGCGTCCTCTGGTGGACAGACTATGCAACGCCATCACTAACGGGACGTTGTAGAGCGTCCTCTGGTGGACGGACTATGCAACGCCATAACTAACAGGGACGTTGTAGAGCGTCCTCTGGTGGACAGAATATGCTCTACTACTCTGGTAAAAGTTTAAGTACTGATTTGACTTATTTACTCAAGTAAAAGTAACAAAGTACAGGCTAGGAAATTTACTTAGAGTATAAAAGTAAAAGTAGCCTTGTAAATAACAACCATTGTTAATACAAAGCTACTTGGACCACACAAATGTTACTCGGGCAAGCTGAGAAACTTTAGTGAACATGAAAAAGGTGCTTTATATGCAATTGTCTAGATTTTAATGTAAGAAGTAGAAAGTACTGATATTTGTTTTAAAATGTCAGGAGTAAAATATCGTCCCGCTGATATATACTTGTTTCTTATATGCACCATTTGTGCTTACACAAACGGTCCACATAAAAACAGATTAAAGCTTTAGGGCCCTCTCTTGCTAGTTTAAGACCAACGCAGATGTTAATTTCCCTCCTTTATCATTCGCTTATTTGCTATTCATCAACAAACTAAGACTCAAAATAGCCTAAAATGAATAAAACCCCAACCCCATCCCTCCTTCCTTGACCTAAAACCTTTTCCACGTCTGCTTCACTTTGCACTGTGTGATGTCCTGTGTGCTCTTCGTCTCGCCTGTCAGGAAACTAGCCTTGAAGTACCACCCGGATAAGAACCCAGACAACCCGGACGCAGCGGAGAAGTTCAAGGAGATCAACAACGCCAACTCTATTCTAAATGATGAGACCAAGAGGAAGATCTATGACGAGTATGGCTCCATGGGCCTGTACGTGTCTGAACAGTTCGGAGAGGAGAGCGTCAAATATTACTTCCTCATGTCCAAATGGTGGTTTAAGGTTTGTGCTTTTGGTTTGTTTACAACCTACGTGTATACTTGTACATATAGGCGACAATTTGTGTTACTTTTTTGAGGGCTTGTTTCAGTAAAGACACTTATTCTGGTTGTATACAAAAAGCTAATATTAATCACACATAACACATACGTGCCAGTTTAGGAAGAGATTGACACAATTTATCTGTCTATTTGATGGTTAACACCTTTACAGTCTATTGATGTGTTCAACCTTTATTCATCCTCGAGAGATCATTGAGGGGCTGACCGTCATTTTCAGTGTCATCAAGTCCAATTATAAAGAAAAATACAAAGAAACACAGGAAGTACAATTACATGAAGTATCAAAAGACAATAAAACATTCAGAATTGGAAAAGTATTTGATAAGTAATTTAGGATGATAGGGATCTAAAAGAAAATACACTCTAATGGTATCTAATGCAATAAGCCACCAATCAACGCTACCATTTTATAAGGCTTATAATGTGTCAGACATCATCACATCTTCTTTCCTATCCTGTAACAAACTTTTTATTACTGATTTAATTAGAATATAAAGTACCATATACTAGAACTCTCACACACCCTAAAATATGCCTACACCATTCATTTTACAAAACGATTAAATAAACCGTTCATAATTTAAGTTGTCCCAGTGTTAATTAATTGTTAATTAAGTGTTAATTAAAGACAGTTCTAGATTGGTGCCCGGATAGATCAGATGGTCGAGGTTTTCTCCTCGACGCAGCGGGCCTGGGTTCGACTCCGACCTGCGGCCCTTTGCTGCATGTCGTTCCCCCCTCTCTCTCCCCCTTATTGTCTTCAGCTGTCCTGACAAATTAAGTCCTAAAATGCCCAAAAAAGAATCCTAAAAAACCATTACTAGATTCCCCTCTTTGCTCTCATATGGCTGAAAATGGTCTTAAAAGTTGTTCCGCTTTGCTGGTAATTTCCTGCAGAGTCTGGTGCTGTGCTGCACGGTGTTCACCTGCTGCTGCTGTTGCTGCTGCTGCTGTTTCTGCTGTGGCAAGTGTAAACCACCCGACGATGACGACCACTACCAGTACGTCGACCCTGAAGACCTGGAGGCCCAAATCAAAGCAGAGCAGGACGGAGGTGAGAGGGTAGCTCACATGGTTATGGCTCAGGCTCTCAGGTCTTTGAAACGCTGATGTTGGAAATATTCTGTCTTCCTGGGTTTTTCTTTTCTCTTCGTTTCTAAGTTGATTCTGTACATCCGAGAGACAACACGGCTCCCACAAGTACTGCATTTAATGCATCGTATACAATACTTGATCCATTAACCACTTTGCAGTTATGCCTGTAAAATCGATTACATAATTGTCTAATTTTCCATATATTTTTTGTTAGCCATTCAGCCTGGTTTGGGGACTCCTTTTTTAAGACAGTAATTGTTTTCTTTGCTGCTCCTTCAGGGATTTCTTGCAAAAAGTGCACATTAATATCCCCCGGATTAAAAATGGGTCCTCTGGTCGACTATGTTAAATCTCTGAGCTGTTGTTAAAGGCTTTCTGTAACCTCACTAGTGAATTCGACATGCTCTCACGCGACATGATTTGTGTTTTGATGCTCGATCCCCAACAGGTTACACAGTAATCATAGGCCAGCCCAAATCTAACCTGGGTCCAGAAAGCCCAGAAGGCCAGAGTCAGCCCATCCCCCTGCCACTGCCCATGGCTCCACCTGAGCCCCAGACGCCGAGCCCAGCCAGTCCAGCAGGGGAAGAGAACCCCGGGGAGACTCTACCAGAGTCTAAATGACTCGTAAGAGCCGCCTCGTCTTAATTCATTGTGCGTCATCGTCGTTGTCTTCATCCTTGGTGTTGCTGTATGTGGCTCGTTCTTCACTCATCCATAACAAAAGCCACTCCACCTGTCTAACTCCACTGCAGGGTTGCATTCATCACGTCACTCAACTCATCTTGTACCTGCATGTTGTTTCCATATGCCATCATGTCATCAGTGTTGCGTTGAGTCACTGTGCCGTTTGCTTGCATTGCTGCGAGAAGATGAGCATGGCTGAATTAATGACTGTAGCTGTTAGGGCTGCACAACATGAGGAAGATATGCGATATGCAATGACTTTGTTGAATATTGCGATAACGATATTACTTGCGATTAAATGGAAAGATATTAAAGTCTAATCAGTTCTGCTGCTTTTCAGTATTCTGCTAAAATACAACAAGGTGCTTAAAGAATTAAAAACAAATGAAGGGAAATCATTTACAACGTTCTTTTATCGAACAAATTGAATTGAATATTGAAGGCACCACTAAAAAGAAGAACATTTTAAATTTTAAAGTTGTTTTCTACCGATATTTTCTTTCAACTAACCTAAATAATCTCTGAGTGTCTTTTGTGATATGGTCTTTGCGCCGGTTGACATTGCGATGACGATACAAAGTGATATATTGTGCAGCCCTAATACTTTTTAACCTTTTAGACTCTGTTTTGTCACTGTTCTAACTGCATGTTTGACACTTTATCATGTCAAGATAAAACACTAAAGAAGCCTGTTATGTCAGTTATTGTATTAGTGTAATCGTCAGACATTTTATCAAAAAAATTAGGTTTCCTTGCCCTGCATGTTAATACAGAACTGTGTTGTCTAATAAGGATCTGTCTGTCTGTTTGTATGCTTTAATAATCAAATTAACTAACTGTGTTTTGGTTCTTTTCATGCCATTTATCTCTTTTTTTTTCTCCTTTTATCAGAAGTATTCCTGTTTTCACAGCTTTTATATTTTGGTTTAAATTGTTAAGGTTTTGAAGTTAAACATTTTGAAACCTGCAGAGAACCTGTATGATAAAAGGAATTTTGTCCAACTGGGTTTGAAGATATTAAGAGGAGACATTTGCCGTGAGAGAGTGTATAATATCGGGGTAACATGGTCTCTTCCTCTCCTCCCACAGGAAAGTGACGGAGCGGATGAGCCTCAACTAGTGAAAGCAGGTAGGTGAGATTTCTTTTAGTAGTCCACATGCAGAGTACAGCATCCCACAGGTAGAAGAAGCTCTATAAAGAGCAGCTGTTATGTAATTTGTTTGTGGACAACGAAGAGACAGTATTCTGAAGCTGTATGTTAGGAATAAGTGTCTTTTTGCGTCTGGATCAAGTTGCTGTTGAATATCTGTTTGACTTCTGCTCCTCTCCCTCTTCAGCCTCTCGAGCCCCTTCTATGATCCAGCCCCAGTCACCTGCTGCCAGAGATCAACCAGCCCAAAGCCACCAGCCCCCCCCAGGCCCACACCTTAATCCTGGCCCCTTAACCCACTGGACAACACCCGTAAGGCAGAACTCAAGTTATGGAGGAGTATTGATGCTCTGAAAATGCCGAGACCCTCACTGAAAATTTGAATCCCATTTCTCCTATTAGCTTGCCACTGATACTGTGGCCTGGCCTCTGTGTGATCTAACAGTTTCCGTCATCCAGGGCTAGGCTTGGCAACATCTCTGGACTCCTCACTGATCTGTTCTTGTCATCCCATTACAACCAGTAAGCATGTGACTCTGGAAGATGGCATAAACGGGGAGATAAGAGGGCAAACAACAACAACATGGAAAGGGGATCTTCATTATTCTTTTGCTACCCAGACCAGGATTGAAATGATCTCTATCACAACCTCCCCTGGGTCCCCCTCCACTGTGGACGTTCGTGACCAATAGGAGGACCTTTTTATTTTTATTTCTTTTTTTTAACAATATTTCTCCCCTTTTAACTTGTTTTGGAGTTGTTTCTCCAACAAAACAAAGGAAACGTTTTTGGTAAAATAACCGAAGTATGGAATTGGATGCCACTCGTGACGTGGACACGTCATCAGAAGCCAGCAGCACGAGGGTCTGGGTGTGGAGGACCGTTAGTTTGTTCTTCCTTCAGTCTTGTTTTACCGGACAATCCCATTCAGTTAAATGTTGCATTAACACCCTCTAATGTTCATATTTGTAAAATCATGCTCTTGATGCCATGTGTGGTGGTAAAAAATATTCTTCTTTCGAAAGAAGGACTAATACACACAAGTTTGTTAATTGGGATGTTACTGCATTTCACATGAATGCTGAAATATGGGGAAGGGGAACAGAAGAGAAGTGACTGACAGATTTAAGTCTGTGATGTTAAACGTCTGAGCCGGATCCTGGAGCAGAAGTCATAGAACATGGATCAGGAGCAGAGTCCAGGCTTTCCTCACCAATGTGCATGCATTTCCCCCGGATGCATGCCCGCTTACGGTACAGCACTGGAATACAGTCCACAGCCCCAAACACACAAGATGAAAAATCAGCCTAGTCTGACTTTACAGACATGCAGACTCTGGTTATACACACACCAACACACACACACACACACACACACTTGACACTTGTACCCGCCTGTATGTCATTGTGTGCTACCCTCAGCTAAACAATATAACCCCAAGCTAAATCTACGCCATATCATAGAAAAGAAACACTTTTTTTATTCATGTTTTGTCAGATTGTTGCGCTTCTTCTTGTGTTGCAGTCAGACTATTTTTCGTAGACCAAAGCCAACAGCTCCATGTAGCCCGCCAACCCAGAATCACCCTCGTCGAGGCCAAAACGCCATTTGCTCTGCTGTAAGCCACAGTTCAGTTTGTCAATTTTGTTTCTGCAATATGCATTAGTGTCTGTGCACCTTGAGAAGCGCGTCCGTTGTCATTTGAAATGGTCTTCTTTCTTTTTTTACCCTCTGTTTAGGGTGTAAACCTTTTTATTTTACCTCTTACTTTCAGAAGAACAGAACATTTTAAGTCATCTGATGATCCTTAAACGCAGGTCCAGATTCACTAAGACTGCATGTTCATCATGCAACTTCATGATGAACATCTTCTGATAATGAATACACCTCAGTTACTTGAAGGCATTTTCACTTTTAACTAAATTCACAAAATGTTTTGTGGATTCATTTGTGGCCCTGGGTGCCCGGTTACTCAGTTGGTGGAGCGGGCGCCCACACATAGAGGTTTACTCCTCGACCCAGCGGGCCCGGGTTGGACTCTGACCTGTTCACCACGCCAACAATCAATGCATGCTATTGAGTAATGTTTACTCTATCTGGTACAGTACATACTTTAAGTGCAAGTTCTTCCCAAAGTTCCATGTTTACCACACTTTACTTCCAGAACGTGAGAATTACTAATCGTGTAACATAATTTTGGTGAGCTTTTTTTATTTTTCATAAGTTTCTTGCAGTCTGCTTTTCTAAATCTGTTTTCTGGTCTCCAACACGCCATGGATCTGCAGGGGTTTGTGTGTTGAAATGAAGTGATGGACACAGAAACATTGTCATATCTACGTAACAACAGTTGAGCCAAATCTTCCGGTTTTTTGGGACATTTTCGCTGTCTGAATGAGAGTCACGGCTCCTGGCTGAGACATATTTACTGGTAATTTCTTTTTTTTCTTTTTTTTTTTACACTTTTTGTACAGATCAAACAAACACAATATATCATGTTAATTAGTCAGGGTTAGCAGAGGCTAGCGATTTCCAGTCTTTGTGCTAAGCTAACCATCTGCTAGCTGTAGAGAATCAATCATTACAGGTTGTTTTTTTCTATTATTGTTTCATAAAACAAAATGTTCTCAGACAAACATTTTGTTGCCATTTTAGGTCTTAGGTTGATGTGCTGTTGTTTGTAGGTGAATTTTATAGTTGTTGTTTTTTCAGTGGCAGGGGGAATTTAAAAGCCATTCTTTTGTTTTTCTCCCACAACAATTAAAGGCCATAGTGTGTCTGTGTGTCCAGCTAAAATTAAAGTCAACTCTCAACTTCTAAAACTCCTCAATGTAAAAGGTCCAATGGTTCGAAAATATCACTTTGAGGTTTTTTAACATTAATATGAGTTCCCCCAGCCGGCCTATGGTCCCCCCTAATGGCTAGAAATGGTGATAGGTGTAAACCGAGCCCTGCGTATCCCGCTCTGCCTTTTGAGAAAATGAAAGCCCCTGATGAGCTCATAAGAGGCTAGACTCCAGATCTCCCCCTCCCCCCCAAAAAAATAAAAAAAAATAAAATAAAAAAGGCTACAGACTCAGAAACGGCACATACTAAGGTGGTCCCCCTAATACCTGATATAAATACATCCAAAGAGCATCATGTCATGGACCGTTAATATAGCCCGGTGGGCTGCAATTCTCTAATGTAGAACTATGTGTCGGACCAGCAACCTCGCTCGTTGTTTTATTTTGGGAATTACAAACCGTTCATAAACCTCAGACGAATGGTTCCATCGCTTTTATTTTGGCTCGGTCTTTGATGGCTCACATATCGGCTGGTACTTCTCAGCAGAACTATCTGCACCAGTTTTTAACATTTAAAACCTGTAACTCCAAGTGACCCGGAACATTTCAGGAATCATTTTTTTTATTTTTTAGCTCTTCTCACAATAAAAGTTTAAAGCCAACGAGGCCATAGAGCACCGAAAATACATTATTTATTATTTTTGTAATGGTTGTAAATAACTCATAAAACAGCAAAATAACTGACATTATTCCTTATTGTGAATGTTTTTTGAATTAATGTGTGTGTACATACATTTTAAATTTTGTTTTTTTATTTGTGACATAGAAACACCATAATTTAAATGTAATGTTACTACAATGGGGTCCAACTTGTTGCTCAGTTTGGGTGTTAATTGATGACTCTAGAGTCATGTGTGTTGACTTTAAATACTGGGTTGAATGCTTTGTGCTAACCTGATAGCATCTACGTTGTATTCGTGTATATGAACTCCATGTTAATGTACACTAAAAGCAGTTAGCATGGCGCTAACGTTCCCTCCAAGGACAGATGCTTTTGGATCTGATTCTTATTCCTCGATTAAAAAGTGGGACAATCTACCAGAATTGCTGTAATTGTCTTAAGAGTGGCAAGAAAAGGTTAAATTGAGTAGAAGAACACATGTTGGGGGGGGGTGTTAACGTCGCTCACTGTCGTGGTTCACTGTGGACGATCTGTATATGAGTAACTATGAAATTCAACCAAAATAAAAAAGGGGGATTTTATAATTTTCTGTCTCTTCTGTTTGTTATTCTCTGCATTGTGTGTAAAGTTATTTTTTGTATTTTGTATTTATTGTAAATTCACAACAAATACAAAGAAAACACCACAACCAGCAATGTTTTAGTCCGTGTGGCACTCAGCCCAAAGCCCGTTTATTCCTCCAGATGACTGAAATCTTTCCAAACACATACAGGCTCAGTCATTTCTTAACCCTTGTGTTGTCTTCCCGCGTTAAAAAAGAGAATGACAAATTTGTTCGTTTTTGTCCGTTTTTCAGACTTTTTTAAATTTTTAAATTTTTTTTTATGTCCACTTACACCACCTTACTACCACTAATTTTACAGTACGTTTTGGAATTCATGGTCAACAACCTGCATTTATATACATTTATTCCTAATATTTGAGTTAAAAAAGCAAAAATTATGAATTATTTTGACTAATAGTTAAGATCAGAGGAACGTACAGATGAGTTTAGTCAGGAATGAAAGTGATCAATTGTATTTGCAAAGAGCGTTATAAGGAATCCAATCAATTTTTTTGGTAGTTTGGTTAAAAAGAAACCCATATTTCAGACATAGACAGTTATTAAATGTCGGATTTGACCCGAGGACAACATGTGGCCCGAGAGGTTTAAAAAACATTCTAAAACAGGAAGAAATAGTGTATGTTGGGGTCTATTTTCAACAGAGGTTCAATTTGCATTTCGGGCTCCAGTCAGTATTTGTGGCAGCAGGACGGTGTGTGGGATTGATGTGTTTTTATTGTGTTTTTATTGGGGTTCTGTGGCACAGAGGACAAAGATATATCCAGCCTTGAAGACATATCCAGTGTTGATTTGGGGATCCTTGTGGGATATTTTTAAAAGTAATGACAAAAATGTAGAATAGAGTGTCTTTGATGCACAGTAACGAGCTGAAACTGCAAAAAGAAGCTATAGTAGAGATGCATGTCTAGCTGTTTGTATGGTTGGCGTACTCTGCTGCAGCTCTCCTCTCCCGAGCCTATAAATAGCCTTGTAATCCCATTAGTATCTTAGTCTATTTAGCCGACTCCATTCTCTGGATTAGAAAATGCCAGGAACTCACTGCGCTGCCAGTTACTTGCTTATCAGAAAGTTGACAAAGCTCAGAGGGCAGGGACGGGAGGGGAAAGTGTCTCTGGGTCATATTGTGGAGATGGTTACATTTGAACTAAGATTTTATTCAAATATAATCTGGTTTAGCCTGATAAAATGGAAATATTTCAGTTTAATTACATATTTTTTGTGTTACTGTTCTCTTTATTTGCCTAGGGTGACACTTTGTTTTCATACAAAGCACGGCTCCAGCACTCAGCTGACACTCCACTCCGGAGGAGTGTTGTTATGTAAATAATGATGTAACTATTCACGTTGAACGGCCGCGGGTCAGCCGTCAGCGGGTTGCACGGGTACGGACCGACGGTCGCACCGGGCACCGGGTTTACAGTAAACAAGAACAAATGCAATGCAACGATGCAATTCAATCAAAGATCACGTCCACATGGGCTATGGCTTGCATTGTTGTACCTCTGCATAGGTAACTTAAGGGGTGATATTGTTCCACTGGTGTGTACCATAGACTGTATTTATATAGATATTAATATTAACGGTCCATGGTGTGCACCTGTCGCAAATAACTAAATGAAGCGAGTAAGAATCGTTTTTTTTTTTAGGAATAAGATATTTATACTTTCTCTTCTGAGTCGTCAGCATGGAAGGGGATGTAGCTCAGTGGTAGAGCGCATGCTTTGCATGTATGAGGCCCCGGGTTCAATCCCCGGCATCTCCACAAACCTTTTTCATCATCAAGACAAGTTCTGCTCACACGGATTTAGACTTCTCTTTATTAACGTCGTTATTGACGTCTAAAAGAATAACAAAAAACAACTTCAACACACATACATAACATTGCACTGTTGTGGCTTTTTAAATAGCTTGCTTTATAATTGTGACCATAGACTGTTAATATTAAAGTCTATGACTGTGACCGAGACCATAGCTTTGGAAACACGGAGCCAATGAAACGCTTTTAATACTATATTTCAAATTTTTGTCACACAAAAATATTAGTTGTTAATTAAAACAAACTAAAAATTACAAACTAAAAAATTTGTCTAATAAAAAACATGCAAAAGACTAATTTGTGACAGCATCTGACATTTCCCACAGCTTTAAATGCACCATTAGTCCCCGCCCCCGGCTGTAACTAAGGAGATCGGGAGGTAACTAAGGAGATCACAGTTGTGTTTACTACAGAGATGCCCTCCCTGCTAGCTGCTATCTTGGAACTGGTCAACAAAATGGCTATAATCTAAACTTTTCACTCTGTATCAGCACTAATAACGTTCTTCCCCGTACGAGCTTCCTAAAGTCCTCCGAAAATGCAACTGAAGCATCTTAAAACGCTTTTAACACCCCAGGTAAGCGCAGTGATAAGTTAGCCAATGCTAACGTTAGCTGAGGCTGGAGAGCAACATCAATTAAAAGTACGACTATGTAACGGTATTTTATTACACGACTCCAAAGCTGTAACAAAATGATTTCCTCTTGTCAATACGGCATGTGAGTGACTTGACTAATCCATGTTTAGTTGCTATTAAATAACGTTAAAGATTTGTACCATTACGTTAACGTTAAGTTACCCTACAGTGTTTGCTAGCAACTGCGGAGCGTTACTTGGTTGATAAAAGTACTGCTAATACGCACCGAATTAGCTGAAGACTGCGTCTTGATGATTCAAGCATGGCCAAACGTTGTGTTTAAGCAGTCGACAAATTAAATCAGCTTTGACAGTTTAAAAAGGTACATTTTGGGGCAGGGGTTTGGCGCGAGCCCATGCCTTTACAAGAACATTATGAACGTGATGTATGGGGTTAGCTAAAACTAGCTAACTAGGGATGCACGGCGAAGGCATGGGCTCGTTATCTCTTCTGACTGTTTGTTTTCTCTGTCTTAACTTCACAGGAGGGTGCTGCCAAGGTGACGTGCATGGCCTGGGCACCCAGTAGCGCTAAGCTCGCTGTTTGCACTGTTGACAGAGTGGTGCTTCTCTATGATGAGCAGGGAGAGAGGAGGGACAAGTTCTCCACCAAACCCCTGGACTCCAAGGTGAGACAGGAGGACAGTTAGCCTAATGTTGGCTTATACATGAAGTCAAGTTTATGGTATTAATGAACCCCTTGACATGTATCCTCTCACTTTAAAGGCGATTCAGGGATGGTGGTACAGAAAACACATGTCATTTGTTTTAAAATAAGAGATTCGAAAACAAAAATAAGCTAAATCAAGCCAGAGATCAATTATTTACAGAAAAATTATTCCAATCATAAGTAGCCCTGAACGTAAAGGCCAAAGGGGGCCATGAAGAGGAGCGTTTTTAGTGAGTTATTAGAAGTATAGGCATGGAAGTAGTGTCATCTTGTATTTAAAGGACATCTGAGAGGATCAAGCTTATGGCATTGCTGCATAAAACAGGAACAATATGAATCTTGCAGAGCCCATTAAATATACATACGGTATATATAGAGAGGAAGAAGATGGACATTAACCATCTACAGAATCTTATGGATAACAATGAAGGAGTATAATGTATTAACATGACACGTGGCGTTTAAATGGACCTTCTGTTAAAATAAAATATGCAACAGACATTGTTGCCACATCTAATATGATGGATATAATTTACTATAAAACTGATAACTCTTCCCCTGATGGCCGGGTAGATAGAACCTGAAACTTATTATTTCAACACAATTGTGTATTCCACATAAGTATGCTTGAATAATCAAATTATAGAACTGATCAATACTGCAGTTATTATCAATAGGAAGTGATCTAATGAGTCATTTCAGAGTTTATTTGCGGTGTTTTACAGCAGAGACTAAGACAGACTACAACACTCTTTACAAACCTATTAAGTAAAGTATAAATGCACTTTATAATTAAAGTATTGCTATTGGAAACATTTTAGTTAATACGTTACACAGCCACAATATGATACATCTGATACAGCAGGACCATATTATACAACATCTTAACCCTCCTGTTGTCCTTTGGTCAAATATGACCCCTTTTAAAAATGTCTGTATCAGAAATATGTTTTTTATTTTTATTTTGTAACCAAATTACCACAAAAAACGGATTCCTCTGATCTGAAATATTTGTAAAAATAATTTAGTTAAGATCAACTTCTCTTATTTTTTAACTCAAATATTAGGTATAATTCTATATACATGAGGTTTAATGACCATGAATTCCAAAAAGTAGTGTAAAACTAGTGGTAGTAAGTTGGTGTTAGTGAAAAAAACACAAAAAAACGTTAGTAAATCGATGAAAATGTTTAAGTGTTAATCTTTCTGACCCAGGAGAATAACACAAGGGTTAATAATTAATAACTGAACAATTCTGTCCATGGCCTCTCCGAGTATACTGTACGTTGTTGAAATATCGTCCTCTAACAGGTTGTTGTGTGTTATTAATAATGCAATGTATTCTTTTATCAGTATGGAAAACAGAGCTATGTTGTCAACGACATGGCGTTTTCACCGGACTCCACCAAAATCGCCATCGGTCAGTCCGACAACATCATCTTTGTCTACAAAATTGGAGAGGATTGGTAATGTCCTGCTGCTGATTTCATCTCCACTATTAATCGGGATTTTGTTATCTACGTTAATGCTTTCGAACCGGTTTTTATCAGTGTTGTCGTCTCTCCTAGGGGCGACAAGAAAGCCATTTGCAACAAATTTGTGCAGACGGTAAGTAAACGGGAGCAGACGCTGAACCGTGAACCGCCTGCTTAAAGAGACAGTTGTAAAAAAATCAATCGTAGGGACAAGCCCCGTGTGTATTCCTGTGTTTCTGCTAGTGCTGTCCGTTAAAAACGTTATTAACGACATTAACGCAAACCCATTTCAACGGTATCACTTGTTTTATCGTGAGATTAATGTTCTTTATCAAACTTGGTAGTTTTTTTTTTACTAGTAACTAGTAACGTTTGAAAAACTACAACACCCACCGGATCTAGCTAGACCGGAAACAGAGCTGAAGCCATTGCCCCCTTTATTTTGTTATTATCACCCTCTTATTGATTGACAGTGTTACATTGTGTGAGAGATTATTTTCTCCAAGTGAGGAATTGAATGCTACAGTAGGCTGTATATCAATGTTGTTTTCAATAAAAAAACATTTGCATAAAGCGAGCCGATCCACTTTTCTATGTTGATAAGAGCATTAAAATGAGGAAAAAGTAATGAGACAAAAAGAAATCAAGGGACAGTTCGAATAGATAAAAATGTGTGTTTAATTGCGAGTTAACTATGAAATTAATGTGATTCATTTCCATAAAAAAATTGAAACCTTTTACAGGACTAGGTTTTACACAATAATGCCACTACTTACAGTTAATGTTATTTAAAAGGTATTTGGCCATTTTAGCCGGTAAGATGGCATGTTTCACTGATGTTTTAGTAGATTTGAGGCCATGTAAAGCTAAAAAGGTCACAAATGATTCAATAATATTTTGTTAAACATGTATAGTTATCGTCTAGCTCTAGCTGCTGTTTTAGTGTTCATTTTATGTAATGTAATATTTGGAAGTCGTTGGCCTTCTTACTTTGAAATTTGACTTAAATGGCTTTTGCATGTTGGAAAGCTTTTTTCCTGGTAGGAAGTTTGAATTTCCAACTTTCTGACATCTTTGTAATATTGCATTTTATTCACTGTCTGGCAGAACGCAGTGACTCGCTTGCTTTGGCCTGCAGAGCATGCATTTGTTTATGGATTAGTGGACGGCAAAGTAAGTCAGCGACACGTTTTCCCTTTATGTTAAAGTTTTAATAAATGTTGTTCATGTATTTCCCACCGAAGCGTGAGTGTCTATGATAAAGCGCTACATGTAAATGAATAAATGTAAAGAATTATCATTATAATTGATAGGAGTCTTACAGAGGTATCAGTAGGAAAGCAGACAGCAGTAGGGCCTGAAGTGGCTGGTTGAGTTTAAAGAATTTGTTGCCATTCTGTTATATAGAAATTTTAAAATGTTACCAAACAAAGCTAATATCTGCTATCTGCCTTGTAGCAAAATATCAGCATTCAAAAGCTGTGCTAGGTAAAATTATAAATGAAAAATATGTTTTAAATAAATATGTTTAATTTTCAGATTTTGTTTTTTATAGGTTCGTCTTGCCAACACTCTGACAAACAAGTCATCAACCATCTACGGCACAGAGTCCTGTGTGGTCTCACTGGCAAACAAGTAAGTGCATTGTACATATTCATATGTAATTATGACCAGCAGATAGTACGAGGTGCACTGTATGATATTCCTACAACATTTGGGGGAAAAAGAAGATGCAGTGCCCGCTGTCTGGCCTATTCCTCAAAAAAAGGTTGACAAAGTATATACTTATTTATTTTTCTTCCGTGGTACTCTCAGTAAATGTTATTCATCTGTTCTGCGTCAGTGTTTCTGGGAAAGGAATCCTGTCTGGACACGCTGACGGGACAGTCGTGCGTTACTTTTTCGATGACGAAGGTTCAGGAGAGTCTCAGGTACCCTCATTTATCAGTGGTTGCTGCAACATGTAGGGTGTATATATATATATATATATATATATATATATATATATATATACACACACTGTATATATTTTTTTTAATGCTTCTATCAGATTAATAGAACATCTCCCACTTTGACTTTGACACAGGGTAAGCTGTTCATGCACCCGTGCCCACCTTACGCTCTGGCCTGGGGTGCAAACAGCATCATGGTGGGCGGCTGTGACAAGAAAGTGGTGGCCTACAGCAAGGAAGGTCACATTCTGCAGACATTTGAGTACAGCCGCGATCGGACAGAGAGGGAGTTCACCGTGGCCGCCACCAGCCCCAGCGGGCAGTCGGTTGTGTTTGGCAGTTATGACCGGTCAGTGTATGGTCCGTCCGTCTGAATACAGACAGTACTGGGATGCCTATCAGCTGAGTATAGAATGCTGTATCAGTTGTATGTTGTCAGCAAGTTGTTTCTCTCCCTGATGTGTCCCCTAGGTTGCGGGTGTTTAACTGGGCTCCCAGGAGAGGCGTGTGGGATGAAGCCAAGCCTAAAGAGATTCTTAACCTCTACACCATCACCAGCTTGGCCTGGAAGAAAGATGGATCACGCCTCTGTGCTGTAAATACGTATTTATCACAACACTTTAAACCAGAGTGTGACTTTAACGCCAACTTCTGTTAGTGTGCCCTTTGATCTGAGATTTGCAGCAGTGCTTACATGTGCATGCATGGAGAGTTCTCTTTCCGGTCTCTAACGTTACCGGTTTTAGACTGATGTTAAATAGCTTTCTAAATCATGTATCTTAATTCCTCTGTTAAAACCAAACCTAAACCAAATCTGTAATGGGTGTTTAATGTATTCCTTTATTGTGTGTTTGTGTCTTGACAGGGAACACTGTGTGGGGGAGTGGAGCTGTTTGATTGCTGCCTACGGAGAACCATCTATAAGAACAAGTTTGAGATGACTTATGTTGGCCTGAGTCAGGTAGAGACAACCACAGAACTGAAGTATCATATTCTACTTATTTTTAAGAGGATTTGTTTGTGGCATTTAGACCTTTATTTGAACAGTTTAGCCATAAAAGGGGAGAGAGAGGGGAATGACATGCAGCAAAGGGCTGCAGGTTGGAATCAAACCCGCAGCGTCACACTGAGCCTCTGTATATGGGCGCGCGCTCTACCGGGTGAGCTACCCAGGCGCCCAAGTACCTTTTATTGTACGAACAATAGCAAAAACAATGAGTAGACATCATTGGGACAATATAAGCTTTCCCAGTCCTCACTTTGGTCTCTTGCCAATTAAAGTGATGTGAATTTGAAAACAAACAGTTGAATAATTCAGATTTAATTAATTCAAGTGCAATAAAAACAGTATATCAATGTCCTAATTAGGAAAGGAACATGAAGGGGTTGGAAACAATCACACTATCTTTGGATTTTCTATTTAATTGATGTGTTACATTGCATCCAGTAAAGGGAATTTTAAATAGGTAAAAACATATTGTGTTTGAAAAGAAAAACACAAATCTTGCAAATACATTAATGAATTAAGGAGGTTTAAAACAGCATTTTATGGGACGGTTGTCTTATGTCTTCTAGAAACTGAGAAAAGAATAACTTGGTCTGTGACAATCAGTAGTTGGTAACACAGAATAATAGCGATGTAAACCCAACTGATAGAAATGTGTAGAAATAGCCCTAAAACTCAATCAAGGACAATAAACAACACAATATCCCAAATTATTGGATAAACAAAACAATATCCCAAGTTATTTGATGCATGGGTTGATTTTGTTGCTTGTTTGAAAAAATAAGATACACAATTAAAATTGACGAGATTATGATTGAGAAAATCTTGAGACAAGTGCTTTGTAATTACATCAATAGATCATAAGCAACATTTTCTTTGTGTATGCCTGCAATTACAGCTGTTCAGGTTATTTTACTCTATCAGAGGACGGATGGATTCATTTGTGTAATATCTAAAAAAAAAATGATACGTAGACCTTGGACAATACAGTTTTATTAAGCTTATGCATCAAGTCATTGAATTTCGCAACTATTAGTTAAAACAATACAAATGAAACATGTCTTATTTCTTTCTTTCCTTCTTTCTTTTTGTCTCTTCCACATTCTATTAGGTGATAGTGAGAAACCTGTCTACAGGAACCCGGGTTGTCCTGAAGTCCTATTATGGTTATGAGATAGAAGAAGTCAAAATCATGGGCAAAGATCGCTACCTGGTGGCTCACACCTCCGACACTCTTCTTCTGGGAGACCTGCTGACAAATAAACTGAGCGAGGTAGGACTTAAAGGGCCCCTTCACCTAAATCGCACAAATTCAACACATTTACTTACTTCAGCTGATATCTACCCATACCTTTTTTGTTTGAGTTTATCTGCTAAGGTTTTTCAAATGTCAGCCTAAAAACTTCTGCCTACATGCCAATATAATAGAGAAACATTTTGAAGACACACGTTGTTGTTGGGACTTCTTCTTCCATTGAAGACTGTCATTCTTTACTGCTTTAAACTGCTTGAATGAAATCCATTTGCTTCCTTTAGTTTGTGTCTTATCATACCTATCTTTTCTCAATAAATGGAGGTGGACGTTTGAATTGAAGCCTTGACTCTGCTGCTTTTCTTTCAGGTGCCATGGCCCGGTTCTGGGGGAAATGAAAAGTTCTTTTTTGAAAATGAAACAGTGAGTACACGCATGTGTTTTTGGCAGCTTGAAGATTATTATAAAAAAGGCTATTATGGGACTTTTCTCCATCATATTAAAAAAACACCTCCACCTGTTGGTTTTACCATAAACGTTACAGCACTGCTAGATGATACTCGCTAAGGAGAGATACATTGCAAAATGTAATTGCAGTACCGTCGTGTCGTGTGCCTGTGTGGCTGCCCGCTCCCTTACTACTGCTCCCATTATACTGCATGCTACTGTGTTTTATCTTCCAGGTGTGTATGATTTTTAACGCTGGGGAGCTGAGCCTGGTGGAATACAGTAGCAATGAGATTCTGGGATCTGTCAGAACAGAATTTATGAACCCTCACCTGATCAGGTAGGTCCGGTTACACAAAGCAAACACACCATATCAAGTTGGTTTAGTAAGAAACACCTCAGCCGGTTTGTCCGATTCCACAGAACAAACACAGATATCTCTGACACATATAAATGATTGTGACCGGTTAACTGATAACTGTTAACTGTTAACAGGTATAACTCATAACTCATTGTTTTCTTGAAATTAAGAATTGTAAAAAAAATTATGTTGGCAGTTTTCTACTCTAGAGAGTTTCTACTCTATAATGAGTGTATGTATGAAAATGTAAAAGCCCTTTACCTCTCCATCTGTACAGTAAGATGTATCTTTTTTTCAATCCAAATAAAAACATAAAAAGTTGAATTGAACATACTTCAAATACTGTCTTGTTTAATTAATGTCCATTAATCAACCCCTGATCATTCCTTCTTAAGATTATTTGGGGCATTTACAGGCCTTTACCTTTACAGGAGACATGAAAGGAGTTAGAGAGGGGTGATGACATGCAGCAAATGGCCGCAGGTCCGAGTTGAACCCACGGTAGCTGTGTCGAGGAGTAAACCTCTATATATGTGCACCTGCTCTACCAACTGATCTAACCCGGCCATCCCCTGATCATTCCTAATATGCATCTCCAGCTCTGTCCACTAGATGGGTGTATTGAGCTATGTAGAAATTCCAGTTATCGCGACCAGTGAGGCTTCATAAGAGTCAGTTAGCCACAGCCTGCTCGTCAGCAAGAACCCATGTTAAAAAATATTCAGCCCTGTCAAACAGTCCCCCGATAATAGACTAATGGCTGACTGCGGTTGACGCGGCAGGTTTCAGGATGCTCTGACTGCTCCTTGCCTCTGGCTGGACACTGTCGCATGACCACATCATGATCAGGGGTGTCCTGGGGGTTTGAACGGCGGCTGAAGCCAATCAGACTGAGCAGATGCTGCATTTAACACTTGCAAGTCGAATCAGTGTAAATTCAGTCAGGTTACATTGACCAGTGTTTGTTTTGCAGTGTCCGACTTAATGAGAGGAAGCAGAGAGGAGTTGAAGACAACAAGAAGCTTGCATATCTGATTGATATAAAGACCATTTGTATTGGTAAGAATGTGTTTGTCATCCTGCTCTTGGTATGGTCATTTACAGTGGTGGAAAGTACATTTACTCAAGTACGGTACTCAGATTACCACTTTCTGCTACCTTATACTTGTACTCAGCTAGATTTATTTTATAACTTTAGTTACTTTGCAAATTCAGATTGATAATACAAAATGTAATCAACAAATAAATTACAGTATCATGTATTGTCATGGGTTAAGATCAGACTTTATTGATTTGTGGGGTTCAGTAAAGGTTCAATTCCCAAGCTACTCAGTAATATATAAAGTAATTAGAATTAGCCCCAACTGCATCATTAAAGTGAGGAACACATTAATGCATCAGTAATGAGAATTGCATTATATGCATTATTCTGAAGTGGGCCACTCTTCAAAATGAGCACCTTTACTTTGGATACTTTAAGAATAAGTACAAGTTTGAATGCAAGTTTTTACTTGTAGGTATTTCTACACTGTGGTATTGCTAAGTAAAATATCTAAGTATTTCCACCACCGATCATTCGTATTATTTAAATACAATATACTTTAGCTTTTATTTGCCACGAGCTGACCCAGCGTAGGTCTTCTTCATGCAAGAAAAGCAAACAAACTCCAAAAAAGGTGTAGAGAAGCTATTTTGTTGGTATCCAAGGTACTGTATACGTGTACTATAAGTAATAGTGAGTCATCTGTTTTCAACGCTGTGGGTGTTTAACAACATGTTGGATGCTGATGATGCTGCAACTATGATATTTTTCTCTCCATAGATCTTTTAGTATATCATAGTTTACACACTGTGCCAGAGCTAGTATCCACACATGATTACTCACCATAATATTAAACTGCTGAAATGCTGCAACTAGAAAGAACTGCAGTACATCATCAGATGAACTGTATTATTTGCATTGAGTGAACTAAACTGACTGGAGCATATTGGATTTTAATAAAAAAATTGATATATCAGCAGAGTAATGCTATCAAGTTGATACCAGAGCAGGTACGTTTTTAAAGTAGAGACACAAGTCACGCTGCTTGATAAAAATAATAAATACTAGATATTATCAAATGACTGACTGATTATTTGAATAAAAGGCCAATTTTAGCCAGATATATTTTCACACTGCTGCTCAGTTAACCTGTCCTTTTACTCTCTCCTCAGTGGACTTGGCCGGGGGCTGCAATCTGGGAACCATCAGCCAACAGTCCAAGATTGACTGGCTGGAACTCAATGAAACCGGACGCAAACTGCTGTTCAGGGACAAGAAGCTGCGGGTGAGAATGAAAACCTCATCAGCCTGAGGGATTGGAAGAGTGGAAACAATGTGAGGGAGGCCTAAAGGGACAGAGGGGCAGAGGATACGTAAGACGATGATAAGTAAAGTAGTAAGTTGAGCCTTGGTTAGGGCATTTCTAAAGTTATAGCCACATCCATCATCCAAATAATGTTTTGTGGCTTTTTGGGAAGCCATTTTGGTCATCCAGGTGATGTGATAGTGTTTCAGAATAAATGTGTCTGCAATTGCCACAGAGGACGCCGTTAGTCTCAAGAGAACTTTGTTAACCCAACCATATACAAGTAACCAGTAGTGGTGAAACTTAATTCCCGTTGAGCCAATGGTGGTACTGCATTTAAAATTGAAGTAGGTCAATTAAGGCAGACAGCGTTAGGTGCAAAAAGACAAACCTAGCACAAAGAAGTTGTGTATGAAGTGATGTTTACGTCCTGTAGTTCAGGGATTCCCATCCTTTTTGGCTTGTTACCCTTTTAAACAAAGCAGTGTCTACTTTGCATTAGAGCGGCAACGATTAGTCAACTAATTTATTAGTCGAGCAACAGAAAATATTTATTGTATTATTATAAATACTGTTTTGATAATCAATTAATCCTTTAAAATAATTGTTAATGGAAAAAAGGCCGAAAATGCTGTTTTCAGACTTTCATATATGGTGATTTCCTGATTTTTGTTTTCCTGTTTTTTATCATATTGAATATTTTTGTGGTTTGGACTGAGGAAGCAAGACATTTGAGTGGAAAAATACACATTTTCCCATTTTCCCACCTCTATACCAAGAACAGACAACATTTAGAAAAGGTCTCAGTTTTGGCAGGGCTGAGATTCACAGGATGTGAGTGGCAGAGAGCGGCTGTCAGTTGTTGCCCCGGGGTAATGGAGCAGTTTGATGTCTAAACCCTGGGGCAAAGACATGGACAAGTCTGGTAATTGGGAATCCCTTAGTGGCTTCAAACTTTTTGCTCCACTCACTTTTTTTTTTCAGGTAAAAATGTACAAATGCACTCAGTATGTACAAAATAAACTTTAGTGGCATAGTGAAGTAAACATAAAAAAAGCCAAAGAACGAGAAGTCCAAGGCTTGTTAGAACCAGAAAAAACTTTTATAATCTCTCTCTCTCCCTGTTTTAGACACTGTGAAGGTTGTTTTGCAGATAGAAATCTTTAACTGGAACAGTTTCTAGCCAGATGACTTGAATACATATTTCAGTGGGTTATTTCTTTTGCACAGGTATTTTTTTTTAGAGATTCTTTTAACCTTCAAATCAGTACTGATGCTGCATAAAGATAAGGAGCCCTATGTTATACCCAGCGCTGCGTAAAAGTTTAGTTTAAGTTTAAATCTAACGCAATTGTCAGTCCCCCATCCAGCGCCCACGTCGTTATGATAGCAAATGCAGCTGCGCCTATCTTTGTGCCCATGGGCATGCTGGTCTTACACAACAGTGTGTTTAGGTGAATTCTTGGCATATTAATATCTTGACATTGACCAACAAATACCTTGTCTAAGTCAATAGAGCAGCACTTCATTGTAATTTTAAGAACAATTTAGTAAAATGTGCACACGCACACACACACATGCACACGCAAAACATGCAAAGATTAATGTGATGCAGTGGTGGGTACAGTGCGCTCTCTAGAGCATGCACAGTGAACCAGTGTCTTTTGTTTGTGGCGTGGACCATGTGGTAATGGCGTTCCTACACGTTGATAACCTCCTTGCATCCAGAGAGACGTAGGTGTAAGCAAGCAAGCAGGCAGGCAGGCGGGGGTAACAGAAAGCGTGAGCACGAGCAAGTAAGGCAGACTGCAACAGGAGACAACACAGATAACATTAGCCACACAGGCCAAAACACCAGGAAACAGAATTACACAGGGAGCCTGGAGTTACAACTGTACCACGCTAGTAGACTGTACGATCTGGCGATGAGTGGATCACAGACCAGGCCTTAAGTACTGCTGGGGGATCACCTGAAGCGACCTGGAAACTAAGCCACGCCCTCAACTCACAGACACAGAGCAGGAGGGAGAAACATGAGGGATAACAAACAGGGAAACAGACAATTCACACAAACAGGAAGAGGAAATGGCTTCCATGATGGCATCATGACATTTGGCTCTTTCACATTTTTTGGACATTCGCAGCGCATATTCAGAGCACTTACCACAAATAAAAGAAGAAAATGTCAAGATTCATAACAAATGTTTCTTTAATTATAACCTACTTTTGTGTGAACTTATCAACAGACTGCTCCTCCTCGTTGCATTCAAACTTGGCAGGCTGAGCTCCAGGGTGTAACTATAGATTGAGCATTATTAAAAATGGTGGGGGGGAAGATATTAAAGTAGCTGATTACAACAGCGGGGCTGCCTCTCATACCCACACATACATATTAAGTGCTGTGGGAGCCACTGTAGCTTATAGAATGTACCTCATCTCCACTCATCAAGAGTATAGCAGAATAAATTAGCAGTGTGAGTATTCAGAGGGTGCTGCCGGAAGGTAATCAACTTTGTTCAAGCCATAAGAGTTGAAGTGTTGTTTCATCCAGAAACAATGTTGAAACCGGCTCTTACGTCTGACTATAGCAACCTAGTTGCCAGGTCTGTCATTGACCTCTTTATTATCTGATGGATGGATGGATGGATATCTGATCATTTTGCAGTCATTAAAAGAATAGTTTGACATTTTTGTTAATACCACAGAAATAAAAAAGTATTTTCTACTTCTATGATATATCTATTTATTTGCTTTCTTGCCATGAGTTGGAGGAGGAGGGCATTTATATCTGTTTATTCAACATGGCGCTGGCAGAAATTGGGAGTTTTTAAGTGTTTTTGTATACGATTGAGAGCTGACAGAAAACGTTACACACATAAAGTAAAAGTGGGATTGTTTTGTCAGTGGATTGTGCTGCAGGAGGCTGTTCGGCACCATTGGACCTGCAACTAAAGCTCTGCAATATATTGATATTAAATTGATATCGTGATATAAGACTAAATGTTGTATATCATAATATCATAATACGGCATAAGTGGTCTTTTCCTGGTTTTAAAGGCTGCATTACAGTGAAGAGATGTCATTTTCTGAACTTCCCAGACTGTAGTAACTGTTCTTTCATTTGCCTTTAAGTCAGTATATCCACATTACTGATGGTAATTTATCCAAAAATGTTTTGTGAAAGCACCTATAATAAACATTACAATATCGTTGATGTATCAGTATCGAGGTATTTGGTCAGAAATATTGTTAAATTAGATTTTCTCCATATCACCCAGCCCTAGTTGCAATAAATAGTGTCACTACTGCTGCTACAGTAGCACGGAAGCATCAATTTATCATTACATCATTAAATTGTATTGTGTTTGGTATTATAGAGATCTTAAAAAAAAAAGTATTACATTTAATTTGGTGATGCCTGCAGAAACAACATCCAAGTTTTATACATATAAACAGGATTATAAGTGAACTTTAGAGGTGCTGATGGGAGGATTTTGTTCCCTTTTGGAAAGAGCCAGGCTAGCTGTTTTCAGTCTTTATGCTAAACCAAGCTGTCTACTGACTTTAGATTGAATTGACAAACACTGAGAGTGGTGTTAACCTTCTCATCTAACTCCCAGCAATATATCTAATTCCTCTGTATATATTCCTCCCTCTCCGTCCTCTTTAGCTCCATCTGTATGACATTGAGAGCGGCGTTAAGACGACGCTGCTGAGTTTCTGCTCCTACGTCCAGTGGGTGCCTGGCAGTGACGTGGTAGTCGGCCAAAACAGGGGAAACCTCTGCATCTGGTACAGCATCGACAGCCCGGAGAGCATCACCATGTTCCCCATCAAGGTGAGGCTTTGTTCACTTTGTATGTGTGAGTGTGTATGTGTTTCTCCATCAGGTTACATCTTACATGACTGAAAAGTTTATTAAGTATAGTATAAAACAGCGCTCATCTTGGCCTTTTGTCATCACTTCATTTGATCCTCTCTGCCTGCTAATTTCACATGACTTTCAAACTCCACACTGCCAGTTTGTCAGGGTTATTTTGTCAGACGTGATGAAGCGCCTCCTCCAGAACCACAGAGGGCATTACACAATTGTTTTTTTAGGCTGAGTAGTTCACCTTATGATGAGTAAACTGAGTTCCCGTTTATAAAGAGAGTTCCACCTCTGAGCCATCAGTTGTGTTACTATGTTGGTAGTTTTTACACCAAAACAACTTCTTTTGCTTTTGCTTTCCCTCATTGATGTTCTCATTTATAATAAAAACCAGGCAGAGACAACTATTACATGGGTGCAGGTGGACAATTGAAAAAGTGCATCAACTATTACAGATTACAGAGTTAATGGAGAAATAATTGCTGTGGTCCATCATTAAAAAAAAAAAGTTTAAATATATGCTGGGTATTCTTTGTAATGGTGGAAGAAGTATTTATAGTTAAAAAGTTAAAAATACTAATATCACACTGAGATGAGACTTCATAACAGAAGTTAAAGTCCTGCATTCAAACTGTTACTTAAGTATAAAGCATATACGTAACATTAGCAAAAATGTGCTTAAAGTATCAAAGTGAAAGTATTCAGTGCAGAAACTGGCTCCTGTGAGTTTTATATATTACTCTGCATTTGATTATTAATACTGATGCATTAATGTGTAAGTATCATGATCATATCTTTTGTTTGTAAAATCTTTATCCGTAAAGTAAGTAGTAATTCTAGCAATCAAATAAATGTAGCAGAGTTAAAAAGTACAATGTGTCCCTTTTGAGTTGTAGAAGTATAAAGTAAAATGAAATGGAAACCTTACCACAAATGTGTTCTAAATGTAGGCCCTACTTAGTTACAGACCACATCTCTCTAATTGAGATCTAAATTGGTTTCACTTGTCTTTGTCAGGGAGACATCGTGGATCTAGAAAGAGTCGACGGGAAGACCGACGTGATTGTGACGGAGGGCGTCAACACCGTGACATACACGCTGGACGAAGGTCTCATTGAGTTTGGTACTGCAATTGATGATGGAGATTATGACAGGTAGGTTCAGACTACTTAGACAGATATTAGACTAACAATCAAAAATCTAGATATTCAACATTCAGCCAAGCCATCACTGTCATTACTTTTATTTTTATTATTCAGAATCCCATGGTATCAGCAGTTTAGCAATCATTGTGGGGTTGAAAACCTTCACAGACTGATCCAAATTTTTCAGATGTTTTAAACAGAATAACATCAGTGCAAACCAAACACAGGGTGTAACTCCACGTGGAGTTTATCAGAGTCGGCCTGTGTGAAAATAGAAGGGAAAAGAAGGCTAAAGAATTGAAATATAATGGATTAAAGGAAGATTACAAAGTTACAGGAAACCCCGATTTAACAGAAGCAGTGCAGGAAAATGTGTGTAGTGCACTCCTCCCCGATTCCTTCAAATTGACTGACTTGAAGTCTCATGTAGAAGGTTATTCTTTCCATTGCAAAGATTTCATAAACTCTGTGATACCATCACTGTTATTATTGTTGGGTTCCACATCCATCCGGCCTTCAAACGACTTGCTGCTTTTTTTGGGTCCGAGTCACATTGACAGCAGGGCGAGCAGAAGAGGCCAGCTGTCCTTTTATCCAGCAGCTTCCTCAAGCTCTTCTTGAGGGTTTCCTCCGAGCTCCCAGGCCAGCTGGGCGGCATGGTCTCCTTAGTAGGTCGGGATTTAAACACCTCCAAAGTGATGCTCTCAAATCGTTGTAACTGACCTCTCTCAGTTTGTAGGAGGAGCAGCAGCTGAACTCTTCACTCTGAACTCAGTCACACAACGTGAGGCCACCCACTTTTAGGATTTTAGTGACTTGTGTTAGTCCATCTGGTGAGAAATTGACCACAGATAAAACAGGGTACCTTGAAAGTGTTAAAATGCACTGAATTCACTTTCCTCAAACAAAAAAGGGCCTTAGAACGTAATTAAAAGTCTTAAATTGAATATAAAAAGTATATAATATTTCCTTGTGCCTGCTGCGTGGGCTCTGATTTTGATTACAAAATAATTTTGTATGTGATGGTTGGCTGTAGAGATACATTTCACACCTATATAAACTAAAAGTGGGATTGTTTCGCAAGTGGATTGTGCTGCGTGCTACAAAAACTAGGAAGCTCATCAGCTAAGAATGAATTCATTTTTGTGATAACTCCGATAATTGAATCCATTCATCAATTTTCTGCTGCTTCTTTGCTCCTATATATATACTACTGGGAACTATTATCTCTTCTTGTTTTCCATCATACGTTTTATACTTTATTATAACATTTATTAAAGTACATTCTCTGAGGTCTTAAATTTACCTTTCTGCAGAAACCCTGTAAGATAACGAAGGCTAACAATGAAGGAGCTTTCTCTGTGATTTCACCGCTGGTGTAGGAAACTAGATCATCTCCAGTTGAATAGAGCTCTATTCTTAAAAAGTCTTACCAAGAAAGCCAATGCCACAAAAGTAATTCACAGTGTTCCTACAGGACATGCTGGTAACCTTGCCACTGACTTTTTGTCTTTTTGTGGTTCTTGTTTAACAACATTTGTGAGGTCCAAAAAACGGGAACACAGAATACTTCTGGGGTCCGGACAGCATTGTGGGGCCAAAATGCCGGACCCCAAAACTTGGGAGGACTGGTTTAGGGTTAAGATTTGGTTTTAGGGTTTTAGCATTAGGGTTAGAATTAGGTCAGAGTTAGTGTGAGGGTAAGGGCTACTGTTAGGCATTTAGTTTTGATGGTTAAGCTTAAGAGGGTAATGGGCTAGGGAATGCATTATGTCAATGACGGGTCCCCACAAAGATTGTGTTTGTGTGTGTGTGTGTGTGTGTGTCTGTATGTCTTTGTGTGTGTGTTCAGAGCTACAGCGTTCCTTGAGTCTCTGGAGATGTCACCAGAGACTGAAGCCATGTGGAAGACTCTCAGCAAGCTGGCTCTAGAGGCTCACCAGCTGCACATCGCAGAAAGGTCAGCAAGACACACGCACACAACCTTGCAAGTTAATGTCCGGATCTCTGAGCCAATTACATTCTTTATCAGTCTTCGTTGTAAGTGAAACTTACTTATCTTGGAAACAGAAGAGAAATAAGACAACAAGGGCACCCTGGAATAAAAAGACACAGTTTGGGACACACATATAAGTACACACACACACACACGCACACACACACACACACACACACACACACACACACACACACACACACACACACACACACACACACACACACACACACACACACACACACACACACACACACACACACCTCCCTGACCTCCCTCTCTAACTTCATTAATTATCAAAGACATTTTTTAATCATAAGCATTCTCTCTCTCTCTCTCTCTCTTTCTCTCTCTCCCTCTCCCTCCATCTATATCTTTATCTCTGTTTAGAGAAACTTTCCAATTTGAATTCTCTGTCATTAATAATGCATATGCATTCGTTAGGCATCGGCTTGATTTGCATAAATCATGAAATCTGTGAGAGAAACATTTTCGTCTGGAATGCATAATGTTAATGAGGGAGGGAGGAAAGAGAGAACGAGTCAGACAGAGGGACTTTTTACTTTTCAAACTTTTTTTTCTTCTTTCATGACTTGTTCATTAATCTGATGCAACTGTTCAGAGAGAGTTGGTAATAAAGTGGCCAAATGCTTAGATGTGCCTTTTTTATTCTCAGCCCATTTAGACCGCAGAGTATCTAAAGGCTAATTAGACAAAAACCCTCATTTATCTCAGTTCATTAAGTGAACAGCTTTTCAAAGCTTCGACCAGCTGATATTCCCCTGTACCTTTACTCCACTGGATGTTTCTTTCTGGGTTTTGTCTTTCTACCTCTATTACTTACATGCTTGCCCTCTTTTTGTTTTTCTTTATCATTTCTAGGTGTTTTGCAGCGTTGGGGGACGTCTCAACAGTGCGTTTCCTCCACAAAACAAACCAGATCGCTGACAAAGTTTCACAGGAAATGGTGTGTTTCATATCAGCGCAGATAAAAGACACAATACATCTCCACACTGACTGCTTATACAACATATACAGAGTTGTAAGGGTAGTAGATACATATTTTTGAATTAAGTGATTAAATACTAGCAGAAGAAAAGAAAAAATATATATATACATTATACCACATTATAAATATTGATGCATTAATCCTTATCACTTAAATCTTGCAGCCGGTAAAGATAGAGCTTATTTCACTTACTTCGTATTCTGGCCGGTATCTTAATTTATTAATATTACATTTATTTTTATTTTGTATCTGTATTTTAATCTGAATCTACAAAGTAACAAGTGATCTGTGAAATGTTTTTTCAAAAGTAAAAAAATGCACCATTGTAATAATTCTTGATATGTCATAAAACTGATTTACATTTTGTCAACACAGTACAAACTGAGTGATCATTACATTGTGTGTGTGTGTGTGTGTGTGTGTGTGTGTGTGTGTGTGTGTGTGTGTGTGTGTGTGTGTGTGTGTGTGTGTGTGTGTGTGTGTGTGTGTCTTTTGAGCAGGGAGGAGATGGAACAGAGTATTTCCAAGTCCAAGCCCACATGGCCATGCTGGATAAAAACTTTAAACTGGCTGAGATGCACTACTCGGAGCAGGTTGGTGACACACCCTGTTGTGCCTCATACAACCAAACCTTGTGTAGACACTTAAAATATGCATATTTCTATATCATGAGTAGAATTAATTACTTATGCATGTTACAGTAAACCAAACACTCACGCAATGCTGCATGTTCAAACAGCATTCGAACAGTTAATGTACCTATATAAAAAAAAGCATTATTCCATTATCTTCTGTCTACCTGTGATTGGTCAAATGGTTTACCTATTAACCCTTGTGTTGTCTTCCCGTCAACCATGAAACACAATTATCGCTTTTTTGACATTTTTGTCACTTTTCCAATGTTGTGGGTGCTTTTTTTATTTTATATATAAATGTATATATATGTATATATTTTTTTGAGTTATTGATATTTCTAATGTTAACATTTTCAGCACTTATTTCGAAGGCCCATTTTTTTGTGATAAAAAAAAAACTGAAAGCGGGTCAAATTTGACCCAAGGACAACATGAATGTTAGGTAGAAGCCCACGCTTGAATTCTCCAGACCAGAAACTCTCAACATAGAGTGTTAATCATAAATGTATACGCTTTATTACTTGCCGAAGCAACAATTTGTAATTATGATTATATAATTGCGCAGTACAGAGTCCAATGTCTTAATTGGTTTGTTTCTGCAGAATTCCATCGATGAAGCGATAGAGATGTACCAGGAGCTCCACATGTGGGACGACTGCATCGCTGTGGCTGAAGCCAAGGTAATAACCCACAGACTAAATGTAAACTCTGTTTGTTGTTGCTTTACCTAAGGGGGGATTTTGCTGTTGCTCTCTGTTGCTGTTGTAACCTCTTCTGTGGTGCAGTAATTTAGCCAGTTTTCTGGGTTTTTGTAAGATAATTCTTGAATACCGTTCTACAGACGATCTCAGTGCAGACTTGATCCAAGAAAAAACAAAAAAAAGGACGAAATAACTGAGCTTGGATCCGGTAGATCCCCAACATAATACTAGATGTCTAGAACTCATCAGGGAACCTTTAACTGTGACTTATAAAAATATGGCTACAACTAACAGTGAATCTGTTGATTACCGGTATATCAGATAAGGACCTGTTATATCTTCCCAGAGCCCAAGCTAACATCTTTATACAGCTTATTTCCAATCAACAGACCAAAATCTAAAGATAGTAAATGTACGATCATATTTTTTTACAGTGAAACACCGCAAACTGTAGTGAACATTTTGCTAAATAAATGGCTTTGAGATTAAAAGATTTTTTTAAGTTTTTGTCAATTTAATTTTTTCTCAGTCAACTAATTGTTTCAACACTAGATTTAAACCTATGTCTAACGTGGAAAAAACCCCACTCTCAACCCAAAATGACTCTCTTAGGGCCACCCGGAGCTGGACAACCTGCGTGGGAACTATTACCAGTGGTTAACAGAGACGGGTCAGGACGAGAAGGCCGGTGAGGTGAAGGAGAGCGAGGGAGACCTCCAGGGTGCCATCAACCTCTATCTGAAGGCTGGACTGCCGGCTAAAGCCGCCCGATTGGCCATCGGCCATCCCGAGATCACCAACAACAGCGACACTGTCAGCCGCATCGCCGCCAGTCTCATCAAGGGAGAGTTTTATGAGAGAGTGAGTGGACTGTCCCCATCTATCTATCTCTGTCTGTCTTGTTTATTGTAGAGTTGATCACAGCGGTCTATACTGGGATCCTATTCTTTCACCTCATCATCCTCTCCTCTCCTAACACGTGCCAGGAGAGGAGAGGTAACAACAGAGGAACATTTTTGTTTCTTTAGTTTTTTTTCAGTGTTGCACTCTGTCTCCCTCCATCTGTCTGTTATTTCTGTGTGTCTCTTTTTGTAGCCGTTTGTCTGAGAACTCAATTCTCCTCCTCAAGCCATCTGTGTACAGTACATGTAACAGGTGGGGAAGATGGAAAGAAAGAGAGAGAAAAAAAAATGTGTTGCCGTATCCTGATGGTGTAGCGTTTCATTAATTTAATTGTTTGAAATTCGATATGGATGCTTGTAATGTGTGATTTTAATTTGTGGTAGCCAATATGTCCTGCCGACATTTTGTGTATATTTCGTGTATCTTGCAAGGTTAGAAAAGTCTGTGAATTAGCATTTAAACTAGAGCTGGGCAATACATCGATGTTATATTGAGATATGAGACTAGATGTCGTCTTAGATTTTGGTTATCATAATATGGCATAAGTGGTGTCTTTTCCTGGTTTTAAAAGCTAAATTACAGTAAAGTGATGTCATTTTCTTTTGATTTTACCCACTTAGTCATTATAGCCACATTACTGATGATTATTGATCAAAAATCTCATTGTGTAAATATTTTGTGAAAGCACCAATAGTCAACACTGCAATATCGTTGCGATTTTGATATTTAGGTATTTGGTCAAAGAATATTGTGATATTTGATTTTCTCCATATCGCCCAGTCCTTTGGATAAGAAATCACTTGACTGAAACAAATGAAGCTGGGGTGTCCACATACTTTTGCCATATAGTTAACATTCCTAATAATCCTGAACAACCCTGACTCAACCTTACATATCACTTTGTCTTAATAAATTGATGTGCTCTATGTCCTCCCTGACCAGGCAGGAGATCTGTATGAGAAGATCAGAAACAACCAGAGAGCTTTGGAGTGCTACTGCAAAGGTGGTGCCTTCAGGAAAGGTAAATCAATGACATACAGATTTGCTAGCAGCATGGTTCTATGCAGGATCATGGTCAGTTCTCCACTACGGTCCAGACTGAACTATCTCAACAACCATTTGATTGATTGACACCAAATTTGGTTCAAACTTTCATGTCTCCCAGAGGGGAAATCCTAATGAATACATACATACATGGTGAACATGTTAAACATCATCAGCATGTTTTTGAGTTGTTACTGTGAGCATGTTAGCATGCTGATGTTAGCATTTGCTCAAAGTGCTTCTGGCATGCCTGTAGACTCTGTAGTCTTGTTTTAACATTTGATAAAAACAAAAAAGATACAGGTAATAGAAGTAAGTGTAGGTATATAGTAGATGTACAGTATATTAAGTAAAGTTTCTGCCTCCTGTAGCGGTGGAGCTGGCTCGCCTTACCTTCCCTGCTGAGGTGGTGAAACTGGAGGAGGCCTGGGGAGACTACCTCGTCCAGCAGAAACAGATGGACGCCGCCATCAACCACTTCATTGAAGCAGGGTATGTAGTGAAGAGACAAATATTTCGGCAGATGGAGAGAAGTAGAGATGACCCATAAAAAAAACAATCCAACAGAGATGGCCAATAGTTCTTTAAATCATCACCAGGACCATAATAGATTTCTTTAAACATGATTATATCCCTCCAAAATACAAAATAAGGACAGGTAATCAGTGCCCAGATCTTTATTCTTTCTAGGTTGAAAAAGCATCTAAAACCAAATTTTGACTGCAGGAAGCTAAAGCTCTTCACAGAAACTAAGGATCTTGCCAATAAAGTTTAAATCTGTGCCTCAGAGGTAATTCATTTGTTTTGTTTAACTTAAATCCTAACCAAAGTTGATTTACTTTGAATTTGGCTGTGTTAATGGAGCAACAAAATTAGTGTCTACACACATAATCTACATTTCAGAGTTGATGCTTATTTCATTCAACTATATGGATACCCTGTACACTAAGAGTCTGTCTGTTGTCTTGCTCCGGTCCGCTCTTAGCTGCTCACTTAAAGCCATTGAGGCGGCCATCGCAGCTCGTCAGTGGAAGAAAGCCGTCCACATCCTGGAGTTACAGGAGGACTCATCAGCAGGGAAATACTACGTGAAGATAGCTCAGCACTACGCCTCCATGCAGGATTATGAGGTGAGAGAGGAGGGATGAGGTATGATATATACGGTTGGGGGAGTCTATAGAAAAGTTTTTCTGCTCACCAAGAGGGCAGATGTTATTGTGCAGTGTTGTGTAATAAATCAGCAGTTAGGATGAGACTAAATGTCCTCAGCAAGTTGTAAAATGACCACAGGGACCAGATATTTGTTAAATTGGATTTGTTAGGTGGACTCCAAATGATGAATGCTAATGTTCTGTGTCTGCTGGATGTGTGAGCAGGTAACTATTTGCAAGACAAATAGAGTACATAAGTACCGGCAGTCTAGTTTCTCTTAATAGACGTCACCTTATAAAGATGCGGTATGTACAAGCCTACATGCGGATACAGTTGGCTCTGTGGTCAGGTGAGCTTAGTTTTGCCGCCTGAACACAACACCGGACAGAGAGATGGAAGCAGCGAAAGGATGACGTGGGCAGTGAGATTTTTCCACCTGCAATTTATTTCTGCATCTCTCAGACACACACACACACACACACACACAGAGAATTGAAAAGGAGAAGAGAAAGAGAAGTCTGTTATAGATGCAAAGAACAGATAAAAGGAAGAGAGATGGTGATGATGGTGGTGGTGAGACGCAGTGTGCTCTGCTTATTCTGATGAGCTCAGCTGAGCCAAACAGCCTCCACAGACTGCCAGCCTCTGAAAATAGCAGGCCATTTCTGTCTGTTTGCTCTATGGGCACATTCACAGAAAGTAATTAAGATAACAAGCTCTTTGCTTTCCAACTTGTGAAAGTTGCAGGAAAGTTTAACTCAGTGCAAACTAAAACAATGAAGAAGGCTCACACCTGGGATTTCAATACATAAATTATCATGAAAAAAAACAATTGACTAAACGTTTTTTAATGAGAACAAACCAGCACACACAATTATCAGTGTTAGAACAGGTACAATGGAAAATACCGTTTACCTTTTTATGTAGAAAAAACTCTATTCACATTGAAGTGATGGATGTTTCCATTTTCCTTCTCCCCAATAGTTCCTAAATTCTTACATTAACAGATACACACCATAGCACATTACACTATCCTTTGTTGTTATCAGTGCAGGTAGGTTTTCATATTTGTGTTTTTTATGCAGGAATGCCATTGTCATAGAATATGTGGATGTGCCAGAAGGTTAAGAGGATGTCAAACATCCAATAATGTAATCATTTCCTGGAAATATAATCAAATATGCACTTAACCCGATCGGAAAAACTGATTATTTAATCATTTTAACACATAATGTAAAAAAAAGTATGTATTTTTACTTGGAAATGTAACGTGTGAAAGTATTCACAGTCTACAATAATAGTACTGAAAAAGCACCTTTCACACTGATGTCACGTTTGGAAACATAAACTTTCAGCTCTATGTTTTTTTCAAATAATTTATTATTATAACAAATGGCTTGTGGAACGGTGTTATCAGGCAAAGATGCATTCAGCTAAAATCCCTACCAGTGGCTATTGAACCTGCCCCTACCCATGCTGTTTGGTCGTTGTGTGACCGTCGTCCATCAGACCGGAGTGGATCGTGGATTAGATAGATAGATAGATAGATAGATAGATAGATAGATAGATAGATAGATAGATAGATATTTATTGATCCCAAGAAAAATGGGAAATTACTATGTTACAGCAGCACACGTAAATCAGTCGCACAACTCAGAATATAAATATAAATGAGAAACTAGGAAAAGTATACATACATTAGACGCCATGAGAAGACGGCTGACGTTACACAAGCAGGCGATGAAGGCAAACCAGTCGATTCAATCAACCTGAAATCTACTTTTTATTGAATTTCTTTATTACCATATCAGTCAGGGCATTTCATTACTTCATTGGGTTTTATTACATTTCTGATCAGGTAAAGTGCAAATTTTATTACATTTTTGGGAAATGATTACATTATTAGAGTGCCACAGGGTTTTTATTTTCAAGTGTGCACCCCAGAATAATGTATATGAGTTTATATGTGAGGAGCTTGTGATATTTAGATTGTATTTTACAGTTTTAGTGTGTATTTTGTGTGTTAATGGCCTGTAGGTGGCAGAGCAACTGTTTGTGAAAGGAGGTCAAATCAAAGATGCTATAGACATGCACACTACAGCAGGACGCTGGGAGGAAGCTCATAAGGTCAGAATGCACACAACTACACAAGCAAGTATGTTTGTGTATGTATGTACTACCTTTAAATCCATTGTTATACTGCTCATTTTAGCCTAACTTATTATATATATATATCTGTAAAAATTCAGTTTATTTTAATAGCCATCTGTATATATATTCATAGTACCTATTCACCTGTAAATCTTGTTCACAATACTTGTTATCTATATATTATATTCATAGGACAAATCTATCTGTAAAATTCTGTTTATAATAGTATTAATTTCTATATTTATTCAGTAAATATCCATCCTGCACTTATGAAACCATTGTATATCCTGCACTTACTGCTATTGCACTTCTGGTTAGACCCAAACTGCATTTCGTTGCCTTGTACCTGTACGTGTGTAATGACAATAAAGTTGAATCTTATCTAATCTAATCTGAAATAAATATGAACAATATGCACTATTGTTGCAAATTTAATAAATTTAAATTAAATGTTCCACTAATAAAGAACTTGTGACTAGGCTGAAATGTATACAGTAGGTGTTTCATTTAATTAGGTGAACAACACTGACTAGCAATGAAACAGAGCAATTAAATAAAGCCATATTTGTTCTTTCAGTTGGCGGTGGAGTGTATGACAGAGGAGGAGGTCATGGCTCTGTATCTCAGCAGAGCTCAGGAGCTGGAGAGAGATGGGAAATTCAAGGAGGCTGAGAGGTAAATGGAGATTTATTTATAATTTGTTGCATCATCGGCTGCTGGATGCATGAAAAGGGAGTGAAGCTAAGTAAGACGACTATGTTTGAGCTAATTACAGCAAGAAAAACATAATGAAAACCGTGTTTGGCTGTTACCAGGTGAAGATTTCAGAAACAGTTTTGAGCATTTGACCCACTCATGTCTTGGCTTAAGTGTTTTGTCAATCACATTTAGAAAAACAAAACCAGTTCAGTTACTTACTTACTCTGTCTGTCTGTCTGTCTCTCTGTCTGTCTCTCTCTCTCTCTCTCTCTCTCTCAGGCTGTTTGCCACAGTAAAGCAGCCCGACCTGGCCATAACCATGTACAAGAAGAACCGGATGTTTGATGATGTTATTCGCCTGGTGGCCAAACATCACCCTGACCTGCTGACAGAGACCCACCTGCACCTGGCCAAGGTAAACCACAACACAATCTTGATATCAACAATTAAAAAATAAAAATATGAGAAAGTTTGTTGTGGCCAGTGCATGGTCTTTGCTCAACTTACTCACAAACGTTCTCATTTTGCAGCTAAACAGTACCTTAAAACATGTTTCTGAAATCATTTGAAGGAAGAAATAGGCAATGCAGTTATGAATCTTAATTCATATTTGATCAGTTCTGCCTGGTTTTACAGTTTGACTGCAGTTCACAAGCAGTGATTGACACTGCATTAGAGTCTCCTTAGCTGTGATTGTTTTTTCCCCTTATGGCATTAGGAGCACCAGTAGGAAGCAGAGGCATATTTAATTTACTTTTTTCAATTTTTTAACAGATAATGTCAAGATATAGTGAATATTTGAGCAAATATGACAAAGTTACATACCCGCAGTTACATTCCACCACTGACCTTTTAGTTCTGTTCAGATACAGTCGCTCTTAAACTTTATATCATTTATATCCAATAATGTTTCATCATTAAGCGTTTTTAATTTGCTTTTGTCGGCAGTTTTCCTTTTTGCTGACACAAACTAAAAAAAGTACAACTGAAGGGACCGAAATTAATATTCTAAGTATGAAATGTTGATGTGTACTCTGTGCATGTTTCTTGTAGGAGTTGGAGGCTGAATCCAGGTTCTCAGAGGCAGAGTACCACTTCATTGAGGCTGAAGAGTGGAAAGCGGCTGTCCACATGTACCGAATCAACGACATGTGGGAGGATGCTTACAGGGTAGATACAGTCACATTTGCTTTGTTGGCTTGCTAGCTGTTAATCAAATTTGCATTGCATTTGTGTATATGTGTAGAGCTTTGTTGATCTGTAATTTAATATTTTGAACCCTAAAACCTTGTCCCACAACAAATGGACTATTGCCTTAGCCTTAGTACATTCTTTACTGTACTTCTATATCCAGCTTTGACTTGTTGGTGAAAATTAAATAACACCATCGCTCAGGTGCTGAAATTGCTCCTGAGACTAGTTAAAGCAAGTAAATAAATTACATATAGATGAAATTGAGATTAGACAAACAGTTACATGTCAAGAAGATTATTAAAGATTAAAGACACTAAGTAAATAATCTTCCAACGAACATCCAACTTTGAGGCCCCACTGAGTGAAGAATGACAACAACAATGAGGCAAACTGCACAGATCTATGTCACACTATGTGAACACTGTTCTCCAATCAAAGATTTATGACACCAAAATAATTGAGAAGATGCTAAAATCACATAAACACACATAGTAGCTTGAATAAAGAACTTGAATTGAATTATATATATATATATTAAATTTTAAAATTGCTGTACAATATCATTTTTTTTGTAGTCTTGTCAATTCACCTTCCAAATTATGAATCTAAATTTGATTTAAGTTGTCTTATAAATATTTAACCTGTGGCGCTCCATTTTAATACAGTTTACTGGGTAATATTTGTCTTTGACCTATTATTAAACATTTAATAAATGGTGTATAAAACACTTTTACGTAGTTTATTGTTAATGTATGTAACCCCAACATATAACTTGTGGGCACCTATAACCGAAAGCTGCTGTAAAAACAGATTATGAATGACAATAAAGTGTATCACATATTCAATAATGTAAAATTTGGAAATTATGTCTACATAAATACTGTTAATTAATAAACACTTAAATGTTCTTATAGCTGCATGTAAAACATTATAGTGTGTTAAAAACCATTTATCAATATACAGCTTATGAATGCTAAACAGGAACAGGATGTCTGACAGTAAATTGAGATTAGTCTTCATGGACACATTATTACAAGTGTGTGTGTTTCCCTGTTGACAGTGTTTATTGCCAATGCTGCAACTTTATAGCTTCTATTGAATGTTTTCTCTGGGAATATCTGTGTGGTGAGAGAGTTAGGGAATCCCTTTAGTGATATAGTATGTACAATATATATTCACACATATGTCATGTACTTGTTTCAGGTGGCTAAGAGCCACGGAGGTGCCGTTGCCCAGAAGCAGGTGGCCTACCTGTGGGCTCGGAGTCTGGGAGGAGAGGCGGCTGTCAAGCTGCTCAACAAGTTTGGCCTCCTGGAATACGCCATTGAGTTTGCTTCAAATAACTTGTGAGCTGCACCACAACACATCGACACGTGTGTACAAACGTACACTGTGATTCATTTTCCTTTACTCACAGTCAAATGTGGGCGGCTTTAAATCTTTTTAAAAGATTTTATTAGTTTTACTGTGTGGCGAGGGAAATCCCACATATTTAACCCCCGCAAATGATTTGGATCTTAAAAAATGTCTGAGTCATGATAGTCAGCGTGTCCCAAGAAAAAGTGTGAACTGCTGTGAAACTTTCTGGGTTGAATACAGTATATCTAGATGGAATTGTAGCCAATATCTGAAGCAGAATGTGTTACTTTAGGATGTCCAGCTGCTGGCTTTAAGCCATTAGCTCATTCTAGTCATTGGTTCTATTGTGGAACCTGATGTGTTTTCTTGCTCTTTATTTACTCCCCAGCTCATTTGACTTTGCCTTTGATTTGGCTCGTCTTTCCTGTAAGGAGAAGATTCCTGAGATCCACCTCAAACACGCCATATACCTGGAGGATGAGGTAAACCTGTCACCGTCCTGCTGCACATAGCAACACATCTGCTGTCTGAACCTTTATAAAATGGCATAGTTCTGTCCTTCATTAGTTTTGAAATTGCGGCCAGTATTTCCAAATAAGACCAAGCTCGTAAAAATGTGAATTTTCCTTTAGTGTGAATACATTCTTAGATGTAAGGGTCTGCTTTTTGTCAGACGGATTCTTTCCACTAAATTCAACATGACAGTTTTATAACAATTTAACAAACAGTCACAACATAGTTCTCTTATCAGTCTGGTAAATTTGATTATTCACCTATAATCATTGTGCATTGCTCATACTCCCTGTCACTGAGACCGTTGTAGACTACATGACAATCAGAATCAGAAAAGTATTTTTTGCCAAGACACCTACAAGTTGCCTTGGTTCTTGTTGCATACATAAACATACTACACATTAATATGAAATAAACAAACAACAAAATAAATACAGAAACAAATATGTACATATAACTCTTTAACATTAAAAAAAGAGTCTGTATCAAATAGTGCAGGATGTTCAAAAATGCTGAGGGATGAGCAAATGTGATCAATAGAATTTACAGAGGACAGGTATGTAGTCCAGAATGTAGGATTAAGAGTCAAAAGTACAACAACAATACAGGAAATAGTGCTGATCCTGATATTCTGACTCTGTATTTCCTTCCAGGGTAAGTTTCCTGAGGCCGAGATTGAGTTCATCAAAGCAGGAAAACCCAAAGAAGCCGTGTTCATGTGGGTACATTTAGCTCCCTGGAGCTGATTAGAAGTTGTCAGAAATAGGGGTACATCTATATACACCTGCAGAAAGTGTTGGCATGTAAAATAAGTACATTTACTTAAGTACTGTACTTACACACAAATTAGGGTACTTGTTTTTCCATTCAATGTAACTTAACACTACATTTTCTGTGGGGAAATACTGTCATTTTGCATGTCTCATTCCTACACAAGATTTTAACTTCCTTTTAAAAGCTACTGTTGTTTATATTGTTGTTATATTGTTGTTGTTGACTGTCCGGTGTGTGTGTGTGTGTGTCTGTGTGTGTGTGTCTGTCTGTGTGAACTGTTCCAGGTATGTCCACAATAAGGACTGGGCCAGTGCGCAGCGGGTGGCTGAGGGCCACGATCCAGAGAGTGTGTCTGAGGTCCTGGTCGGCCAAGCCAAGTTCTGCTTTGAACAGAAAGATTTCCAGAAGGCTGAAGCCTTCCTGCTACGAGCCCAGAGACCTGAACTCGCTGTTAAATATTACAAGGTAGGAAAACTGGCTTCAGGAAAAAACACGAAAAAGAGATGCAAAATGTTGTAATAAAATATTTCTTTATTTTTTTGTTTTTTTGTTTAAAACTACTGATCAACAATGCACATTTTCGATTTTTAAAATACAAATCATACACTTTAAACATCTCCCTTTTGGTCAATTTTTCTTTAATGTATTCAATATTTGTGTTTGTCAGGATGCAGACATGTGGAGTAATGCCATGCGTATCTGTAAGGAGTATCTCCCCAACAAGCTCTCCATGCTCCAAGAGGAGTACGAGAAGGAGACCTCCAAGAAGGGAACCCAGTAAGATTAAAAACCACAACATTTAAGAAAAAAAAATCCATTTCTTATAATTTCTTGCAATGGTCATTTAAGGGCCGTCCACACCATGAATGATAACCATAAACATAACGATGTGAGCATCCACACTGCTGAGCATGTTCTGCAAACAGCGACATCAAGCTCGCGATGCACACTGCAGCTGGTAATAATACATAATACAGCAGACATCGGTACCGACGATTACAGGAATACCTGTAGTTATATCCTACATATTTGTGAATTTCGGTACGTTTTATGAACTACATCCAAAAGTCTGCCGGCTGTCTGTGCAGGCGCCGACACCGCCGCCTTCTCCAGGCAACAGCGGGCGCACAGAGCTTCAGAGAGCCATGGATTAGAGCAGCTCCGTGCAGGGCACCGGAACAAAAACACCGACAGTACGATAATAACATCTAAAACACAAGATTCACTCTCAGTGGTTTCTGTGACATGAGTAATACGTTCAAAGTAAGGCAAAGCAAGGCAGCTTTCTTTGTATAGCACATTTCAGCAACAGGGCAATTGAAAGTGCTTTACATAAAACGATTTAAAATAATAAAACTTACAGTGCACTGCAAGAAATTAAACATTAAATAGCAGTTAAAACCAGTCAACATAAAATGCGAAAATAAATGTTACATTGCAAAAAATTAAACATTAAAGAGAAGTTAAAAACAGTTAAACATATAAAAGCAGATAAAATAGCAGATTTTAGGCTTTTAGGATGGGACAGTGTCTAAACCGCTGACCCACACACGTTACCAACCCAAACTTTGTTGACCAATAAGGTCGCTCTACACAGGCAGAACCACGTGTCTTTACCATCTCATCCATCCACCTCGGGCCCCGCAGGATGTGTGACTTTGTACTCTGATTACCCTGGTAACAAAGAGTGGAAGTACTTCTCTTTACACTACAATATAGTTGTCACTATGAGTCTAAGTTAAATCACGACAAATTGTGCGAAATCCTGAACAGCTTCTACTGTTTCTTGTAGAGTTTACCATAAAATCTACAATATGTCACACACCCGCGTTGGAGAAATTCTCAGAAATATGTTTGTTTCCTGTTCAGAAAACCCCCAAAATGGCCACAACACTCACATATTTTTAACAAAAACATCCCAAAAGGCACCAAGTTACTCAGTTCACTTCAACATTTGTTTCAGCCAACATTAATGATATAAAGTACTAATATAATATAATACACAGAGCTTAAGGATGGTTGCAGCACCAAGTGCTAAATTCACGTCACGCCACCGACCACCTATCAAATCACTCGGCAGTGTCTCTCTCCGCCGTGTCATCTTGTGAGCTCAGATGGATTTTGATTGGCCGTCAGTGTTTCTATTTTATAACAAATTGCTCTTAAAGTAATCCCAACGGTATCGTTCTCCACTGTTCGTCATTATAATGAGTTAGGACGATCTTTAAAACTATATATTTATAGTTCCTGTTATAGTTATCGTTCCTGGTGTGGACGACCCTTTATTCATTGTAGTCCAGAGAACCTTAAAATGGTGATATAATTTATATTTATTTGTTTTTTGTGCCCACAAAACACAGTAATCTTGTTCTAGATAATGTGACTCAGAAACATAGATTAGAGGTTTGGTATTTGTGGGACATTGTTTTAAGAGTTTTTATTAGATTTTGTCAAACTGTTATGTGATTAAGAAACCTCTTAAAAGCCAGAGGGAGACCACAGGACCCACTATGAACATCTCACAGGCTCTCTCTATTCACCCACAAGTATAATCTATGCGCAAAGAGTCAGTTTGATGCTTTATTAAAACACAGCTCATGTGTTATCTCAAAATGAAACTACCAATAAGGAATTGCTCATTAGCTGGCAGACCGGCAGCACTTTCCCTCTCTCTCTGTCTCTGTCTCTCGCTCTCTCTCTCTTATCCTCCTCCCATTGCTTCTCCCTCTTTAATGACTTGTGGGAGAAAAAACATCAATAGTAACCCATGGAAACGAGCGAGGAAGCGAGGGTTAAAGTGAGAAAACACTGAATTATTCCTGCAGAGTTTACAGCTCGGGCTTCAGATAAGTGCATATTCCTATTTTCTTGTAAGCATTAGCAAATGAGCAAATTTTAGTTTGAGACCTTTTCATATAATATAATTAAAAGTAGAGATAAGTAAGAGGGGAGAAATAAAAGGGTGAACTGGGGACATCATTTCCATGATGAAATTGTGGTGTGACTCAGAGAAAGCCACGTATTTTTTTCACGTTCATTGCAGCCCAACATAAGTAAAAAACATCACATTAACCCCTTTTAAAAACTGGCGTGTGGAACTTTTACATATAAATGAATGCCCGTTACATTCAAGCCCTTGCAGTGAAAGCACCTTATATTTCACTCTCTATTAAGCAAAAATTGTGTTGTCGGGTTTTCAAATTGGGAAACAAATTTGAAGAAATCAAAATCACAAATAGGTTTATAGAGAAATCTTTGTTGATAATGTGTTGGGCTTGTGTTTAGGTATCTTTCAGACATATTTTACCTTTTTTGGAAGTTATTTTATATATTTTTTATAATTAAATAATAGTTTGGTGGCCCCCCCTGCAGTAACTCTGAGGACCCCCTATGGGTCCCGGACTCTGCTGTAGTCTGTAAGTCAAAGCAAGATGATTTTGTTGTTCCTAATCAGCCCAGAGTCTGAAATTGAACCTCAAATGAAATGCATTTGTGTCTCTTTATGTGACTCTGTGTGTGTGTTTGGTGTTTTTAGGGGTGTGGAGGGTCTGCTAGAACAGGCCAAGGAGTGGGAGCAGTCAGGGGAACACTCCCGGGCCGTGGAGTGTTACCTGAAGGTGAAGGACGACTCCAACCTAGCCCTGATGGAGAAGTGCTGGATGAAGGTAAACGAAAGCATCCCTTCGTTATTGTCATACAGGACTGAGGATTAATCACTGACTACTTACGTTATCTGTTTAATCGCGTAAGATAGTGGTTCTCAACCTTGTGGTCTAGGTAAGTCCGAGGAGTCGTCAAATAATTTACATGACAAGAAAACAGGTGAAAAAAGACAGCTGTACTTGTTTTTTCAGACTGTCTAGTTACCTAACATGATGTCATGAGTTCAGGTAAACATCCATGCCGACTTTCTCAAGCCAAGTGGCGTGTTATCTGTACCCATTTTAAGCTATCAGCGTGTATGTCTTCGCTCAATATCTATCTACAGTTTGTGATTGGTTCCTGCAAAATTGTGAACTAAAGCCGAAGAATTAAACGAGCAAGTTTCCAGACCGAGCTGCAGGGAGAAATCAAATTGGTGGCAGAGTGGGCGGGACTTACCCAGTTTAGGCTGTTGCTTCATCTAATCTGAAATACACTTTGTATGATTAGCTATGAATAGTAAACAAAATATGAAATGAGGAGAACTATAGATGTATATTAATGGACCGAGCATGTATGACGTCACCCATTGGTTTGTGGAGATCTGCTATCCGTCAGTGAGTTTGGCGTTACGGGCGCAGCCATCCGGGTTGCGGATGTGACGATTTAAGACGACACTCAGCGTTACATTACACACTTTTACTGGCAATCACATCATAGCCGCGCCTTAAAACACCCCCTGCTTCATTGCCGGTTATAAAATCAACGAGACCATAATTACAAAAATAAACACAATTCTGTGTTGCAGAAGACTTCAAACTAGCGGTTGAGACCATAAACTCATTATGAAAATGTTTACCGAGGTAATAAATCCAGTGAGATGCGGGTCACTTTCTCACAGACTTCTACAGAAACCGACCTCCTTTTGCGACCATAAGTGTCGCCCTCTGCTGGAATTCAGATAGAAAGCAGGGTTAAGGCACTTTGAACCGGATGCTTTGTCCATTAATATTAACAGTCTATGAGGAGAACACAGACTAGGCACTAAAACCACAATGAAGTGTCTGCAACAGAAACAAAAAAGCAGTTTAATTTAACTCAATTAGCTTCTTTCACATTCAATATTGTAGATGGATGGTAGTGGTAGCCAACATAAGGGGGGGTGGGTGAAGAGGAAAGGTCACAGTGGCAACAACATAATGGATTTCCTTCCAGCGGTTCACAGTAATTATTTTGTGTTATTGATTAAAGTGCTATGGAGACCATAGTTGGAATTTGAATGCTTTGGTCTTGTGGTGCTGCTGAAAAGAAAGGTCTCAGGGTCTCAGATCGATAGTTGGGAGTTTGATTAGCCACTGTGAGAAAAAGAAAGACAGTGTGTGGTGTGTGAGAATTGAAAGTTATTCTGATTTGGGCCCGAGGGTTGACCCAATCAAAATGTGTCTTTGTGTATAAAGCCTGAAAGTGTGTTTTTATTTGTTGGTGTGTCTCCAGGCAGCAGAGTTGTCCATCAAGTTCCTCAGTGGGGATCGAGCGGTGGAGGTCGTCCAGGTGGTCGGACCACGACTCACAAAGCTCAGGAAGTACAACGCTGTGGGTGATCTCACACACACACACACACACACACACACACACACACACATAGATAGATAGATTGATAGAAATGATAGAAATGATAGTGTTACAGCAGCAAAATCAGTCACAAATCACAGATTATAAATGAAATACTAGGACACAATAGACATACATACAATATAAATACGTAAGATATATATGAACACTTACACACTTACACCAAGTTTTCCCTCATCATTTTAAAGCTTAGGTGCAGCACCCAAGCCGTTTTTGGCACCACCCAATTCTTATGTATGTAAAATCAATGTGAGCTTCAAAACCAACTAAATTATTTTTTTTGTAGTTGGTCCCCACTGGACTTATTTAGCAAGTTTTGTCTTTATCAGTTTTATTTATTTATTTAATTTGACACAAATATGGTGATATTAATGTTCCAAAATTATAGGAAATCACACTTTTTTTTTTTATTGAAAAAAACACACAATATCTTGGCGCAAAAAAAATCTACACCTTGTTTAAACCTGTTAAATAAAAAGAACCAAATGAGTATTTAATACATTGATCCAAACATCCTTGTATGAGTCAGTTTCAGTTTTTAGTGTTTTTAAGTGTCTCCTTTTTCTCTTGTTGTGTTGTTTAAGGCGGCTGAGCTCTACCTAAACATGAATCTCATCAAAGAGGCAATCAATGTCTTTATTGAGGGCGAAGAGTGGAACAAAGCCAAGAGAGTCGCCAAGGAGCTGGAGCCGAGGTTTAAAGACACATTCACACTCAGTGTGATACTACCTCACTTAAACATACGTATAACCTCTTAAAAGTACATGAAAATTCAGAATAACTGGAGTTACCTTGTGTTGTCTTTGTCCTGGATCTCATCACTCCGATCTCTTTGGCAGGTACGAGGACTATGTGGACCAAAAATACAAAGAGCACCTTAAGAACCAAGGCAAAGTTGACTCTGTACGTACAATTACACACTAATGTCCACTGGATCTAACACATATGATCTTGATCTAATACGTTTGAGCCTGATTAGGACAAAGTCCGCTATCAGCAGAATAGGAGACCTCCTTTACTCCGTCATCGTCTTAAACCGATCGGAAATGTGTATAAAAGCAACAGAGAAATGCATCTTTCATCCATTTCATCTCTGTAGTAAAATCCCGTTACCTCGCTCGCTACCACAGAGCAAGATGTGTGTTGTGTACATTTCACTGAGATTACTTTACATCATTTCTGGTTGTTCAAGTCCTCACAAAGCAAATAATTTTGTTCATTTGGAGCTGCCAGTGTGTGAAAGTGGTAAAGTCTACTTTGTACTTTAAACAAGCAAAATAGAAAAAGATAAGACAAATAACTTGAATACTTTAAATCGTCTATGGACTATCATTTTCTTGTTTATGAAACTGAGAAGCTTTTGTGTGTGTGTGTGTGTGTGTGTGTGTGTGTGTGTCTGTGTGTTTCTGTGTGTGTCTGTGTGTGTCTGTGTGTGTCTGTGTGTGTGTGTGTGTGTTTTAGCTGGTGGGTGTGGATGTCATGGCAGCTCTGGACATGTATGCAGAGAGAGGCCAGTGGGAGAAATGTCTGGAGACAGCATCTAAACAGGTACTGAACACATAGTAAACTCACTCTAAAAGGTGTGATGTGAAGTTTAGATTACGGACAAAGAATTCAATTTAAAATAATCTCTACAGCAGAGCAGTTATAGGAACATGGACAGTATATATTCGGCAAATTAGTAAGTAATGCTTACTGTAACTTAAACTTTTAGTAGTAGCTCAGTAAAACTGCATGTATGCAACGTTTTTCTTGAGTAAAAAAAGTAAATATCATGTTGTCAGTGCTCCTAATCATGCCTGTTGTGTTTTTTAAGAACTTTAAGATTCTCCATAAGTACATCGCTCTGTACGCTACACACCTCATCAAGGAGGAAGACGCTCCAAAGGCTCTGCAGCTCTACATACAGCACGGAGCACCCCCTAACCCTCAGGTACTACACACACACACACACACACACACACCTTTAACTCCTTATTCACAGAAAAACGCAGACCCAAACGGCACAGAATCTGCAGTTTTTTTTTGTTTTTAGCTATTATCCAGAATGAAAATCAGTTTTTCTCATTTCAATTTTTTTAATTTGTTATGATGCAGAAAAGTCTCCATCTGCAGATTCTGTGTGACCTTGCTTATTAAGTTGGTCTTTCTAATACTTCTTGTTTTGCAGCTAGATCTGCCTGATCTCTTTAGGGTTTCTCATGAACATTTGCTTGAGAACATGTCAGCCTACCTTCATGAAGACCACTAAAGTCATTACATTTTAAATTTTGTCTTATCAGTCTTGTAAAGTAATTTACTGTTGAAGTTACTGAGTCGACCCCTTTAAGTGTCAGACCACTTGAATAAAACACGACAGATATCCACAAAAATCCACATAATTAACGTACATTGTGTGTGACGTTAGATAAAACAAACAAAATATTCTCTATTTGAAAAGATATGGCAAAAAATCACCAAATTTACTCTGTTTTTGGACGCAAATCTGGCTTTTCAGGCTTTTACTTGTAAAGCTACAACCACACCATGAAAAGTCATACATCTCTTGTTTACTGGACTGTTTGACTTTTTTACTCACAGAACTTTAACATCTACAAGCGCCTGTTCCTGGACCTGATCAACCTTCCCGCCACTGATGGTCCAGAGTGTTACCGGATGTGGGCCGATCTCCGTAATTTCCTGCTGCAGCTGGTAAATCCCAACGGCGTCTAGTTCAGACCATCTAAGCTGAAAAAAACACCTAATGCGGAGTGGACAGCAAAATGGGTTCATTCTTGTAATTCTCTAATATATGAGGCAAATTTCCTGATATTCCCTTAACTTTAATTCCACTTGTGATGCCTGTGTCGTGTGGGATTTCAGTGCGAGAACATGTCCAGGTCGGCCGAGGCCAACTCTCCCGCTCACGAAGACTTTGAGCAGTTGCTGCTGATCGCTCACTACTACGCCACGCGATCCGCAACCAGAGGAGTCCCCCAGCTGGTACGTAAAACACAGAAACACTCCGAGAGGATCCCAGAAGGCTTTCATTTTATAGCATTTTACCAGCCTAGATAATATAAGATAATAGATTTCAGATTGGTTTTTATTCAAAATTGCGGCTAATTTCACATGTGTACAAATTAACATTAGAAAGAAAATAAGCTTTCCTTCGTGAATGGGATTTTTTATTTCATTTGTTTCTTGGGTACAGCGGCTCCCGCATGTTAATGAAGCTGATGTTAACGATGCATGACAAACTTAAACCTTCTCATAGATCATTTTTATTTTTTTATTCTAGAGTGTAACTTTCTACTTTTCCCTCCACAGTCAGCTGGGACAGTTTAACAGCTGACTCATTTTAAAAATAAAAAGCTTCTTTGCTTCCCGTCTGTGTTTTCAGCTCAGTCTCTCAGCCAAGCTGGCGGTGTCTCTGTTGCGTCACACCGAGCTCGTTCCTGCAGACAAGGCTTTCTACGAGGCCGGCCTGGCCTGCAGGGTGAGTCCACTAATGAATGAGGAAGAAACGGTAGTTCTTCCACTTAAGATAGAGTCTCAAAAAAGTGCAACACTTTCTAAGTGCACCTTAAAATGTCACAATTTCCTTGTATATTCCAGGACTTCCATGACTTCCATGACCAAAGGCAAACCTAGAATTCAATTCAATTCAATTCAATTTTATTTATAGTATCAATTCATAACAAGAGTTGTCTCGAGACACTTTACAGATAGAGCAGGTCTAGACCACACTCCAGAATTTACAAGGACCCAACAGTTCTAGTAGTTTCCTCCAGAGCAAGCAACAGTGCGACAGTGGAGAGGAAAAACTTCCTTTTAGGAAGAAACCTGGGACAGACCCAGACCCAGACCCAGACCCAGACCCAGGCTCTTGGTAGGCGGTGTCTGACGGGCCGGTTGGGGCTAGAACAAGAGTGGCAATAACAGTCCCAAATAAATAGTAGTTTGTAGTAGTTCTTTGTAGTAGGCCCAGCAGAGCGTAGCAGGATGAACATGGCAATGGAATTCAGTTTTTACGTTGACCGATCGGTTTTGAAAAACATACAGAATAATATCAAATATATATTCTGCATCAGTTCTCTTCTCCCTGGACAGTTGTGTTATGGTTTTAATGGCTTTTAAGGTGGGATTGGACAGTGTAGGCCTTTTGGGGAGCACCTTTAACATATATATGAACCATTGTTCTAGAAACCATCCCAATTCCTCTGACTGATACGTGAACCTGTGTAACTTTTTATTACCTGGCAGGCTGTTGGCTGGGAGAACATGGCCTTCATCTTCCTTAATCACTTTCTGGATCTGTGTGATGTGAGTAGTCTAGCACAACTCAACTGTAGGATAAAAACTAGCTACCTTTTAATAATATGTCCCATGAAGTAAAAGATCCAGTATTTTATAAATATGAAAACTCATTTCCAACACCATTAAGTATGTTTGGCCATGATTTCTGTCTCCAGGCGATTGACGAGGGGACGCTGGACGCTCTGGACCACTCCGACTTCCTGGACACCGACATTCCCTTCGAGGTTCCAGTTCCCACCAAACTCTGTGTCACCGTAAGACATCCTTCTACCAAACACACGGCGAAACATCCCACTGTGGTCAGACTGATGAATGGGGACAATATATTTATATTGGTGCTGTGGTATAAGTCAGATCTGGGGGAAAATATACTAAAAGTAGCTGTAACAATAACATATGATGTAGGAAATAATAATGGAACAGTGTGTGTGTGTGTGTGTGTGTGTGTGTGTGTGTGTGTGTGTGTGTGTGTGTGTGTGTGTGTGTGTGTGTGTGTGTGTGTGTGTGTGTGTGTGTGTGTGTGTGTGTGTGTGTGTGTGTGTGTGTGTGTGTTTACAGGACGCCCAGCGGGAGGAGATCCGTGACTGGGTGCTGATGGTGTCCATGGACAATCGGTTGGAGCAGGTTCTGCCGCGTGATGAGAGGAACTCATATGAAGCCTCGCTGGTGGCCACCAACACCGGCCTCCGCTCTCTGCCCTGTGTTCTTACTGGTAACACACACACACACACACACACACACACACACACACACACACACAGACACTGAAGAAAAATAACCCCAAAGTTTTCATTGTTTAGCTGTTGATTAATAAAAAGCACTCTCTAATGAGTCTCAGTTGACTTAAAATGAGACGTGGTGGCGTAGTTATCAGCTACACAAAAGCTTCCATTAGGCCAGATGTAGTACCCTCCTTAACAACAATGTCTCAAGAAAGTTTCTTTTCTAAATGTGCTTTGATTTTAAAAATCTTAATGTTAAGCACACGATTCTTCATCTCATTTTGAATTTGAAGTAGATGTAAAATGAATTGATATAAAGTATTTTTTCACCAGCAACAACAGATACCATCACTTGGCTGCCAGTGCTAATTTCCCAGTTTGCTGCTTGAATGTGTACACACACACACACACACACACACACACACACACACACACACGTATAGCCTCTCACTCTATGGTGTTCCTGGCTCCAGGCTACCCCGTGCTGAGGGATAAGATTGAGTTCTCGCCTGTGGGGAAAGCAGCCAACAAGAAAGACTGGAACCAGTTCCTCGTGGCCACAAAGGTGAGGCGCACAAAACACATCCAGCGGAGGACCGTCATTAAGTACCTTGACTCAATACTTATGTACAAATTTGAGGTACTTACTTGGCTTGAATCACTTGTTTTATTGCCACTTTCTACCTTTATGTATCTACATCTCACAGTTCCAGCTTCTCAAATGTGAAGCTTTGCTGACTTCTTAATAACCTCCATTTATTTGTAATATTTCTTTGGGTGTGGACTGTTGGTTGAACAAAACAAACATTGTAAAGGTTTCACTTTGGGCTCTGGGTACTTGAAACGACATTCCTCAACACTTTAGTTATAAATAATCATTAGTTAATAGTTCAGAATTAGCTCTACCTCAACCAACTAGAACACTAAAGTCCTGCTGTTACATGATTGCATGAGTAATAATTATCTAATGCGTTTAACATGTAATTGTATAAAAGTCAGTTTTCTGCATTGAGTTCTTTTATTTTATATACTTTCAGTACATTTCACCATTTATACTGACATATTTAATCACTATGTAATCCACTTGTACCTGTAACAGAGTACTTTTACAGTGTTTATTAGTATTTTTACTTTGGAAAAAGCTCCGAGTTGTGTGATGTCTCGCTTACAAAAGCCAAACTTGTTTTCTGAGTTTCATCCTCTCTCTCAACATCAACAGTGATTTTATGTTAAATGAGCAGAGATGACTTATTGCAGCATCACTATCTGCACGTCTACAAGACACACACACACGCACACACACACACACACACACACACGCACATTCACGCACACACGTATACACACCCTTGTGGCATCAGTGTGCAGCAGTGACTGCGCATGTTGAATCTGCTTTGTGATTGGTCGATGTTTGTGTCCATCTTCCCCTGCAGACCACTCACAGTTCAGAGTGTCAGGACGTCCTCAAGTTCATCAGCCAGTGGTGTGGCAGCCTGCCGGCATCTGGGTTCTCCTTCCACTGACACACACGCACACACACGCACACACACGCACGCACACACGCACACACACACACACACACACACACACACTGCTATTCCTCGTTTCGTTACATTCTTCCATTTTTGCTGCAAGATTTAAACTACTTCATTCATCTGTGTGTGTGCTCTTTCACCTCTCTTCTTCTTCTTCTTCTTCTTCTTCTTCTTCTTCTTCCTCTTCTCCGTTGCTCTGTTGTTCATGTATCCAAAAACCCAAAACAGATTGCCTAGCCACCAACTATATATTTATTTATTCAACTTTTCATTTAGATTTTATATAAATTTGGTGGTCAAAATTCCACACTTGTCTCTACAGATCGGAGTATGAAATCCTGTAGAAAATGACTTTTCTTTTTTTTTCCATTATTTTCTGCTACAAACAAGTCACATTTAAAGCAATTTAAATGAAAAAAAAGCCTTAAAATCAGCCACATATTTGAATATGAGGAGTATTTGTGTCACTGGAGCATGTTAACTCTTGCTCAGGATGATATAAACCCACACAAATTTAACGAAGTAATTTCCTAAAACAGCTGGTCACTGGGTTTAAAACAGGAGTAAAATTAAAATTCACTGTGTGTGTGTGTGTGTGTGTGTGTGTGTGTGTGTGTGTGTGTGTGTGTGTGTGTGTGTGTGTGTGTGTGTGTTCATTGTCATGAAGGAACACGTCACCCGGTGCTCTATGGCGATGACGGTACACACAAACCTCCCATTGACTTCCTGTGCTCTCACTTTATTTTTATCCTCTGACTGGTCAGTTTATCCTGAGCCTTCACCATGGAAACACATTCCTCCACAGTCTCCTGTATATATCTATCTTTTCCTCTCCTCTTTTCTCTCTCATTAGAAGAACTCTCGCCCAGGACGGCATCGCTGAATAAAAACCCAAAGGTTTTCGTCAGATCTTAACAGATGTTAGTTTTTACTCCAGCAGATGTTAAGAGGCTGTAATATGTCCGACCGGACGCTACTCCGCGACAGTTTAAGGAATTTTTAACGCGTGCGGTCTGAAGCGAGCTGCGTATGTTTCTAAGGATGGACTCTCTGGCAATGCCTTTTATTGTGTGTTTGATATCGAATGTATTTTGTTTAAAAAAAGTTAAAATAAAACACAGTTTTCCAGCATTGTTTTGATCCATTTTGATTGATTTTGTTAATTTTCTTAAGTTTAAGTGAGTTTGTTCCCACTGTAGCAGTTGTCCGTATGTTAGAAATAGGGTTGCAGCGGTGAACCGGTTGCTACCCTAGTGGTCAGCGTAACTGACAATAATAATAATAATAATAATAATAATAATAATAATAATCGTATAAACCATACTGTGATGCCATGAAACCGTCATGCCGTTGCAACCCTCAGGAAACTTGAGTGATATGTTAAGTCTCTTTCCTTTATATTGAACCCAGTAAGAAAAATATTAATAAATTGTCTTCTCAAAATTCCAAATTATTTCTTGAATTTACTTTAATTTTAATTATCAGTTCACTCAAGAAACTCATTCAATTCCCTGAATCTAGTAACCTAGTACCATTGAAGTAAAAATGTATTTCACGTCGGAACATACACAAAAATCCCACAGTACTTATTTTGAGATATTTTTATTAACAAAAACATTGCAGGATATACACATTTACAACAAATATTTTTTTGTCTTCCCTTATCCCACAAGGACGTCCCATGCAGTCTCCGTTGGACTAAATACTAACACGCTGGTGTTTAGCAGGTCTAATAATACTGTAGTCGTAGTTTAGCATGCTAACATTTGCTAACTCGCACCAAACACAGAATGTTGTCAAGAATTTGGCAAAAACGGATTTGGACAAAAGGTAAAAGACTAAATGTTCCCATTGGTTAATTGGAATTACCATTAAATGTTTCAAAAATGAATTCTAGGCAGAACATTTTAGGATATTTTACAGATTTTTAAATGAGCTCCAATAAAAAAAAAAACTTTAAAAAAAAAAAAAATTCAGATTCAATTTTGTAATTTTAGGGTACAAATACAACGAAAGAGAGGTCTAATACACAAATACACACAAAAAAAGTTCTGCCTTTCAAACCGTGGTCATACTGTTTCTACTGCACATACATTACAGTATACAGAATATTTATAAATACACATTCATTCCTCCTTCCCCAGCAGAGGTTACCTGTACATCAGCATGCCATGTAACAGCCTGTGTGTGTGCGTGTGCGTGTGTGTGTGTGTGTGCGTGTGCGTGTGCGTGTGCGTGTGCGTGTGCGTGTGCGTGTGCGTGTGCGTGTGCGTGTGCGTGTGCGTGTGCGTGTGTGTGTGTGTGTGTCATGCTGCCAGCTCATGTCTCTTACTCACCTGCACTGCTCACCCTCAAGGAGACCTGAAGACTGGAGACAGCCCAAATGTGAGTGTTTCATATTCACATTAACACTACTGCAGACATGTTGAGACGTTTGTCACGAGAAAACAAACCAAAATACAGGGGGGGGTGGGGGGGTTTAGAAAGAAAGAAAGAAAGAAAGTGAGACCAGGGAATCCTGAAAGGAAAATATGTGCATTGTACTTTAGGTCAAAAATATGTTTTTTAAATCAACACTTTTATTCTGAGTTAGGAGTATTTGTTGCCTCTCTCTGCAAATCAAACCCGTAATAAATCATGTGAATTAACACATTTATCCTTACTTAAAGCTACAGTGCGTAGTTTCTATCGCCCCCCCCCCCCCCCCCCCCCCCCCCCCCCCCCCCCCCCCCCCCCCCCCCCCCCCCATTACGTATTCTAAGTAATGTCGGCGTGTCCACATGATACAAGCCTTCCGTGATTGCGCTTCACCCCTACACCTCCTCTACGCAGCTGCTAGTAGCCAAGGAGGACACGGAGGGTTTAAAAAAACATGACGGACTCGTCAGAAGAGTCGTTATCTTTCTTTCTTCGATGCTCTTCTGAACATTGTCGTACTGAGAGATCCAGAGAGAGTTGTGTGGAGCTGATGGTCTCTATCGGCTTTGTAGCAACTCGTTTGGCGACGGCTTGAATTTAACGGACGGTTCATTAATATAAACAGGTTACACACTAAAGAAACAGGAGGATTAAAGCTTTAATTTATTTTTGGCTCTTTACAACAATCTTCCTACTGTATTCTCTTACATATTTTCCACATTGCCTTCTCTCAGCTGTAATTTTGAACGTTGTATTTCTCTGATTGAATCATTGGTGAGTGGATTTGAAAGGTCTAGCCATGCTGTTGCTGTACGCCGTCATTACTTCTAACTTAATTTAAAAGTTCAGATTAATCAGTCGGTCCTGAGAGTCTGTTCTCTTCTGGAAGACTACAAATAAGAGAGGGTATCTTGTGATTTAGACGGCTGATCGGAGGAGGGTGATGCAAGATGCAAGCGAGCAGAAAAAAACAAGCTTACTGTGGTGATGGAGAAGAGCGGTGTAAGCTGTGAGAAGGAAACATTTGATGTTGTTGAGTAGGACAGATCCTTTTATTGGGCTTCTTTGGTCTTTTTGTTATTAACTGGAAGCCCAGAACGACTTGATTGCTAAATGCTAACAGGCAGCTACGCTGACTTAGTGAAACACTGCAGGGATCGCAGAAGAAGAGCTTCACATCACAAACTAAACAATATTACATCATGTTTTTAATCTACGCTCATGAAAGGATTAGATATTACTGTTCAAAACTATGGGGAATTATCTATATATCTATCTATCTATCTATCTGTATATCTATCTGTATATCTATCTATCTATCTATCTATCTATCTATCTATCTATCTATCTATCTATCTACTGTATATATCTATCTGTCTGTCACCACCCACATTTCTTCTAAATAATGCACTGTGTATTTTAAGAGAGGCATTTTTAAGAAAGGCCTTTTGCTGCGTCTCACCCCCCTCTCTCTCATCTTTCCTGTTTATCTGCTGTCCCTTTGAATAAAGGAAAAAATACCCAAAAAGATAATCTTTAAAAAAAAGAAAAGTAATAATTTAGGGTTTTTCAACGAATAGACGCGAGCATCATCTAGTGGTCGTTAGTGGTACTGCACCAAGCTTCTCCCAGATACAAAACAGCTCAGAAATCATGCCATTTTTATTAAAGAAAGCCATGTTGGGGATATAGAATTGCACTTGTGTCTTTAGTCTTTTTTAAGCTGAGACCTTTGTGTCTTCAATGTGTCCACTAGAGGCTGTCTCACAGGATTCAGTGTTGATTTCCAGGCCACTCTCTTGGCATTCACCGCGTGCCTTAATTGTATGGACATTTAAATCAAGGTCCGCTGTGAACACGAGGAGAGACGACCCATGATCCTCTGCTTTTTATTCCCCCCATTACCTGTTTGATAATATCGGTCTCCTCTACTTTGTCCGGCTCGGTTCAGTTTTCGTACATTTTGTTCTGCTCCCTTTTGTCTCATTTTTTTTGCCTTCAAATGATTCCACTCAATCCCATTTCTTCCAGCACTTTATCCCATTCTATCCCTTTATACCTCTATTTACGCTTCACCTGGCTTTGTTCACTTTATCCAACTGTATCCTTCGCAATGGTTTTCTCAACCTTCAAGAGGCTCTCATGTATTACATTCGTTTTTGGGTCTAACATCAAAAGCATTGAGGGACATTGATCATATAAAAAAAGATGTTTTAAACCTTTTAAATGCATTATTATAAAGAACATAACAGATACTTTCACTATATTGAGCTTAGACATCTCTTATGGGCCAATGCAGCCTGCATTTACTGATGTTAATAAGTATGCATTTACAGTATTGTCACTTTATACTAATGCTACCATGGTGTCTATACTCACTACATGGGTTATTCATCATGATTATACTCATAAAATGCACACCAACCATAATAACTCAACAAACATCCTGTAATCTGATTGAACCAAGGAATTACACTGACCACTAGCATTTATTATGACACTGATGCCGATTATACGGACTACAGCTACGTACAGCCCATTATCAGGGCTGCAACTCCCAATTCTTTAACTATAAACCTAATTTTTGAAAATTGATTAGTTGATTGGTCTACACAATGTAAGAAAATGTCTACAAGTTAAAGATATTCAGGTTACTGTCACAGAGGAGTGAAGACACTAGAAAATATTCACATTAAAGGAGCTGGAATCCCAGAAATCAGACTCACACCGATAGTTGCTGATTAATTTGAGTTGCTCTATACACTGTGTATTACGGTAAGATGCTCTGGCTCCCCTCTATGTGTTTTTCTGCAGTGCTCTGTCTCCTCCTGCAGTCGAAAGACAGAGAGCAGCTCAGGAGAGCTTAAGATGCTTAATGGTCACCCTATCTCATATGTGTGAGTGTGAGTTTGTGTGTGTCAGTGTGTGTGTCCCTGAGATAAGCTGTAAAGGATGTCCTGCTGACCTCCACACAGCACGCTGCATGCTGGGACAGCTTCAATACAATGCAATACTGCTATTTATCTACTGGTTATGTTTACCATGACTGCTAACTGCAGTGACTTCAAATGGCCATTTAAAAGACATTTTCCATGAATGTATTTTTCCAGTCAGCCTCTGGTCTCCATTAACTTCTGACTTTCCTATGAAAATCAATTTTTGGACATCTTGTGTCACAGATTCAGGGTGAAGTTGATTTGTGAGTGATTCAACCAAATTGTGACTCTTGTCTCTTCTCAGGTTGCTGCAGTAATTTCACGAGAACAAAAAGCTCATGTTAGTTTTTGAGTCAAACAGTCTTTTGTTTGTCTACGTCGTCCCTTTACCCGCGTGAGCCACGTCACGTTTATTCTCGCTTGCTTCTAACTGTGAACCCCCCATGATAATGCTATTTAAACTCCAGTAAAATCAGACATATTGTTTTGAGATGGATTGCCAGATTGCAGTCTCTGCATAGGCATAATTTCCAGGGGGTGGGGGGTGGGGGGGGCGTCTACAACCTCTCCAAATAATCAACACCGGCAAGTGCAACCCACCCCCAAAACACTATTAAAATCGCCTTTATATAAATACAGCACCATAAATTGATGCAGAAAAGACACAAATTGTTGCAGAAGGATTCAGCAGAATTGAGAAAATGAAGGGTTTGACGCTCATACCCCC
>NC_048424.1:1391249-1391781 GCF_013103735.1 Etheostoma cragini | reverse complement strand
TCCCCATCCCCCATCCCCAATGTTGCAAAGTTGCGCCCTTGAGTCTCTGTGAAGTGATTGTCATAGTGAAACGAGTGTAGCCTAATAATGGCTTCCTGGAAGAAGAAGGAAAAATAGAAATGATGAAGCATGCAGAGGATTCAAAGGCATGTGTTTAAGAATGAAAAACGATGAAAATAACCCCGGCATGGCCCTTTAAGCAGCACTGCGGACCAGTGAAGCATTAAAGCATTACCTTCCATTACCCAGCAGCAGCAGTAATGCACGTTCTTATACACCACTGCATTAATGACACAGCTGCAGGGGAGGAAGCTGCTGCTGCTGCTGCTGCTGCTGCGATTTCACTCCTCATCCCACATGAGTAGGCTACACCACCTTTATCTTAGTAGTTGTTTTTGGTTTACTCGCTGCAGATGGAGCAGCAGTTGCCTGTCGGTGTTGCTCAACGGCTCCCCGGCAGAGGAGAGGATCCATCTGCAGACTCATTAACCGCTGAAATGCTAATGACCCAGATAAATGATGAAGAGGGGGG
>NC_048424.1:1382972-1391149 GCF_013103735.1 Etheostoma cragini | reverse complement strand
CACACACACACACACACACACACACACACACACACACACACACACACACACACACACACACAAGGCCTAAAACAAATGATTGAGATTGAAATAAATAGACATAGGCTACATAGCCTGAGTGTGGAGAAACTGAACAACTATACCTTTCAGCGGCAGGATGCAGGATAAATGGCGCAGATTTTTTTAGTTTTTTGTTTGTTTTTACCATCGGCGGACATTTACGGGAGTCCTACATAAAACACACCGATGCAGGAAGGTCTGTTCGTCCGGTGGAGGAACGCTTTAAACCGGCTTGATCTGCGTGCGCCGCCCGGTCCGTGGTGCTCTCCTCTGGAGGTCCATGCGGAGGATGCGGAGGATGATGCGGGGAATGCGGAGGTCGGACCGTCCTTCTTCTGCAGCTGAATTGGAAAAAAAACAAAAAAAAACGATTGTCTTTTTTTTCTATCTCTGCAGAACTCTTCAAGCACAAATAGTCCAAACCCAGAAGAGTGCCCGAGCCAAGCAAAATCCTGAGCCCTCATAAACCTGGTTTTGCTTGTGCTGGGTGCAGTCAGGAGGTGGATACAGTAGCCGAATGGAAGGATGGAGGGAGAGAAGTTGGGTGCAGTCAAAAAGGGAGAGAGGAGAAGGGGAGGGGGTGGTCCTCTGAAAGAGAGGGAGTCAGATGAAGCCAGGTTTTTAGCATCCTCGGCTCCAGCTCGGCTTTCATCCTCTTCTCTGAGGATGGAGGGGGGAAAAGAAAGAGTGAGAGCATCTGCCTCCCCACACCAACTGAGTAAAACAGCCATCTGACTCTGAGCTAAACTACCATTTATTATGTGATTTAATCTAAATGGCTCCAGGAAACAACATATTCTACAGAGAAACCCATAGATCTGGATAAAAACACGTCACATTGCCAAAAGTATGCGGATCCCTGAACATTAGACGTGATCTGCTGCTTTAAGTACAAGAAGGTTAACACGAGTGTCCCTGTCCGTTGGCATTGGCAACATGGTTTGGGTCTATGAGAAGATTTATTAATATGTCAAATAAACGTAGTGGAGAAGAAGTATAAAGTGCATAGACTGGAAATACTCCAAGTACCAGGTAGGCCAAAATTGTACTTAAGAGTATTGATCTACTTGAGTAAATGTACTTAGTTACATTCCAGCAGATGCGTGGGGGTCTACTTCATCTACTCTTTGCTAAAATCTCAAATTGAGCCCAAACCCTCTGAATTATCGATGATTCTCACCTTCACACAGCGACAATCAAGACACTGAAATTAATATTTTTTCCTCCAGGGTTCTTCCATATGGCTCGTCATCTGTCCTGCCCCCCCCCCCCCCCAACCCCCCCACCCCACGTGCCCAGGGTATACTGGGAACCAGTAGACTAATCGAGGGCCACAAACCAGATAATAATCATTGGCTTCCATCTTGAGGAGCCTCATTTTCTTCTTTCAGCGAACAGCGGACGAGCTTTACGAGATATAGAGTCTGAATAATGTAAAGAAACCCTCGACTCAAGATTCAATGCAATCACGACTTATATGTCAGTTTTTTATATTTTTATATTTGTTTTTTTAAACAGAACGAGCTGAAAAATATTCCTTTATTTAAATAGACTGGGCAAAACAACACATGTGTCCTTTTATCAAACCTGCAACAGAGAATGCATTTTACCTTAAACCCTCATGTTGTCCTTGGGTCAAATGTGACCCGTTTTCAGTCAAATCATTTTTTTATATATGTATATGAGCGCTGACAATGTCAACAATAAAAATATCAAAAAACGTCGGCAAAAACATTTAAAAAAAGCACCCCGCAACATTGAAAAAGTGACAAAAATGTCACATAAAAAAGTGATAATGTTGACAAAAAGTGACCGAAACGTTCTGTTTTACACGGTTGACGCGAAGACGACTCAAGGGTTAAAGCTTTAGTGCGTACATTTTATATTAATAAACGTCCGTTACATTCAAGCCGTCGCCAAATGAGTTGTTAAAATATAATTAAGACTCTCTCGGGATCTCCCGGTATGTTCGGGAGATTGTGTCGCCCGGTGACTTTCTTTTGCTGAAACCCGACTGACGATAATTTCCTCTTCTGACGAGTTCATTATGGCTTGTAATCCTCCGTGTCCTCCTTGGCTACTAGCGTGCAGCGGGGGTGGGGGTGAAGCGCCATCAGGCTTGTATCACGTGGATGCGCCGACAGGGTTGTTGTCATTCCGTAGAGTTCCTCATGGGGGCGACAGAAACTACGCACTGTACCTTTTAAATAACAAAAAAATGTAAAAACTAAACGTAATAATTTGATTTTTAAGAAAAATCCCACATCAAAATAACGAAATAAATAGAAGAAAATATAAAACTGACGAGACTTTATTTATTGTTGTTCATTTCATGTCAACCGATTGTAATCTTTACACGTTTAAATCCATTTTTAACCGATTCAACCCGGGTAAATGTATACTTATGATTTCAACACATATGTTTAAATCTTTCTTGTTTTACTGATGCTGCACTACATTGATTATATTATTATTGTTATGCTCTTATTTACGTTGGTTATTTTTACTACATCACTATATTTATATTTTACTGCTAAAGGTTTTACAAAAAGATGATTTGGTTTCATCTTATTTAATATTAAGTGAGGTTTTGTTTTAATATCTGTAAGACAGTTTGAAATGAAAACAACTATGCATATAAAGTCCCTGGTTAAAGCCCATTTCTGCTACATTTAAATCTACATTAATAATTTAAATACTGTGAATAAGCACATTAAGATAATAGAAATGGACCGGACACATGGTTAATATCTAGAAGGACGTGTAGCTGCTAAAAGGACGGATGTGGAGTGTTGATTTTGAAGAAGACCCGAGGGCCGAAATCAAAAATAAATAGAGAAATGCATGTAGAACAAGAGCGTGCAAGAACGTTTTCTTTCTTTCAATTCAACTTCCAGAGATCAGCAACTCAGGACAGCCGTTGGTGAGCGTTAGCTTTCCATATCAGAGTGGCTGAAAAGAAACAAAACCATGAAAAGGAAGAAGGAAACAGGAGGAACTTGGTGTTGATTGCATCAAACATGTTGACAAAATCACAAGTCAGGACATGACCGCCCCCCCCCCCCCCTTATTGTGTGTTATTATACAACAAGTAGATCCAACCAGGCAATCTGACCTGATCATTACTGTCAGGCCAATAATAACGATACAGCACACCCTCCTGTTGAATATTGCTTAAATACAGTCATACTTGATTATGAGCCTGAATAAGTTAAAACAAATTAAACTAAAGTCAGAGAATAGTGTCTCACACTCATTATTATGGAATTGTTGTGATAGAGATTGTAGGTCTCTGAGATATTTGGGTACTTTGTACTTTTTCCACATTATTACTGAGAAAAGGAATTTGGATCCATGTCTCCGAGGTTTTAATGTAGGCTAATTTAAATTTTGGATAAGGGGTAGCAAAGAGCCTGGCTAAGTTTGAAGGGCAGTCCAATTAAAGGTCCCATGACATGGTGCTCTTTGGATGCTTTTACATAGACCTTAGTGGTCCCCTAAAACTGTATCTGAGGTCTCTTTTATATAGACCTTAGTGGTCCCCTAATACTGTATCTGAAGTCTCTTTATATAGACCTTAGTGGTCCCTAATACTGTATCTGAGGTCTCTTTATATAGACCTTAGTGGTCCGTAATACTGTATCTGAAGTCTCTTTATATAGACCTTAGTGGTCCCTAATACTGTATCTGAAGTCTCTTTATATAGGCCTTAGTGGTCCCTAATACTGTATCTGAAGTCTCTTTTATATAGACCTTAGTGGTCCTTAGTGGGGGGGACCTCATAATGACATCATAAGGGGCAATATTCCAGATTGGCCTATCTGAGCTTTTATTTTCTCAAATTTAGAGCAGGATACCCAGGGCTCGGTTTACACCAATCATCATTTCTAGCCACTGGGGGACCAAAGGCCGGCTGGGGGAACTCATATTAATGTTAAAAAAAACTCATAAAGTGACATTTTAATGCCCTTTACAAACATTCACAGGTAGCACTAATGTGACAACAGTGTTTTCTGTAATACAGTTGGAAGAAATTTGTATGAAATTACTTTTAAGCTTTAAGCTGAAAATGAGAAGCTTTGAGTTGGACTCCCTCACATGTCAATGTCTTAATTAAGATTTCATTGTAAGTGCATATTTGGTTATCATGTGTGTGTCTTTGTACGTATGTAATGATGTGATGTAATTTTTGATGCCTATCTTGGCCAGGTCTCCCTTGCAAAAGAGATTTTTAATCTCAATGGGTATTACCTGGTTAAATAAAGGATAAATAAAAAAAATTAAAAAAAATACTTTGAAGCACAGCTGTTGGAATGGTTCACAACGATACCAAAGTCCATTCATAAATCTAACAAATTAATGTGTTTTTTAATTATTGATAATGAGACACATGTTTAAACTGTACGTATCAATTAACTGAAGAAATAAGGAGTTCGTCTGGTAAATTCGGCGCAGGTGATGTCAATTAAATAATTAAAATAGGTAACAGAATAAGAAGATAAGAATTTATCTAAACCTACTACTTGGAGTCAATATTTGTGCAGAAATACAGACTCGTTCTTGAGTGCCAAACGCTTTACACCATGTTTTAAGTGTATTTAGGTTTTAGTGTATGCCGTTTTGTTCATGTCATTGTTGAGTAACGTGTTGACACCTTGGCGTTACACAAGCCTGGTTAGATAAGTTGTTATGTAGCCCAGCTAGCTAACGGAGCTAACGCTAGCCCCCGGTGTGCAGCGTGTGTTTGTCCGTGGGTGCTGCTGTGGATCAATGGTCTCGTCCTCCAGGCTCCGACTGGTTTGGCGTCATTTTATCAACAGTCAGATGGGAGACATGGCCTCTAAAGCCCAGATGACGACTCCAGAGGCGGCACTGCCCGGCCGGACTGACGGCATCAAAGTATCCGGTAAGTTAGCGTTAGCATTTTAGCTTCTTTAGCATAACTTTAGTTTAGGACACACTAACGTCATATAGCGCACCAAAACGATTCTTTTGCTGGTTTAGTTTGTGTTCTTGTAATCTCGGTGTAACATTTATGGCGTTGCCTTCCGTACACGATGGAAACTAATCTGTTATAAAGACGTTGTTAGCTAAGTGAAGTACGGTTAACTGGGAATTTAGCCATTAGCACTTGCTGATTATACTGCGCATGCGCAAGGCAGTTTGCCTTTTGAACACTTTCTGACTACATTGACACAGAGACTCCACATATATGTCAACATATAACAATTATAACCCTGTTATTGTGGTGTATACTTTAAGAAATACAACGTTTCGGGGGATATGACCTGTTTTTAAGGCAAATAGTTACATTTAGGGCCCCTAATGTTAAGTAAGATTTTTTGGTCAGATGTCAACAAGCATACATTGATGTTTTATTATTATAGATTTTATGAGAGTTTTACATTTTTGCAGTACAAATGGTTTAAAGGCTGTTATAGTGGGATTTCCATCCTGATAAGAATCAGACATAATGGGGCAACATAGAAGTTTTGAATCTTGATTATTGCTGTGGGCGAATTACAAAATTCTGACATGTCAACAGTGCTCAAGTCAACATTTCAAGTCCTAATAACAACTTTAAAACTAGGATTTTTATGAGAGCTCCAATATATCTGTGTTATTAAAATGGAAATGCTTGAAAACCAAGATAATACTGATGCCCGGTGTCAGCCAACCTCCATTGTTTAATGTAATTAAACCCAAATAAATTACACTCATAGTGTATATTTTCAATGCACAAAATGTTTTAAAAACATGACAGACTGCAAACATACAGCCGCCTTGAGGAGTCTGATGTAAATGCTCACTAGGTGTAAATATGGACATTTTTCTTCCATCAACTACGGCATGAATTTGGCATAACCTCACGATATGGAAAATTTGTGCAAAAACACAAAACAAATCCAAAGCAGTGATGAAATACAGAACTCTGTCTATTCTGCATTGTATCAGAAAACTCAACGCTTGAAAAACAAAAATGTTCACTAACGTTTTTTGAAATTTTGAATTAAAAGATATGTCGTGATATATGAAGACATTTAATGAGGATATGGGTAATAAATATCAAATATTAGCAACTTCAATTCATGAATAGCAGTATTGGCTTTTAATAATCCATACATAATTTACTATAAACCATAATTGTCACTATAACATGAATATGGCTTGAACAAAAGTGATTGTGTGTGTGTGTATATGTGTGTGTTGTGTGTTGTGTGTTGTGTGAGTTTTTTGTGTGGACAAACCAAACGACAGCAGCACCAAGTTGGCAGTTGTGGCATTTGGCTTCGAGCGGCCCCTCTTCACCACAAGTGAGGGCGCTCGGTCTTGGCACATGATGAATAGATCTGCACTGAACAAAAGACCACTAGACCTATACACACACACACACACACACACACACACACACACACACACACACACACACACACACACTCACACTCACTAACATTAAAAAGAGATAGACGACAGTAGTTGGTGGGAAGTGTAAATGTTGTGAGGAGAAGATATTGATTCCATGATATTTACGTTAAAGAGATGGAGAGAAATGGGAAAATGGGAAGATTACAAAGTCAAATGTTTGAGTCGGAGTTTATATTTTTGGTTTGGATCGGCTTTCCCAAAGTGTGTATTTTTCAGACCGGAGGGGGTTGGACGGGGAAGCAGAATTGTGGGTTAGGAGGGCGGGGGTCTACTGCGAAAAGGACGATTTGGGATGGATGGATGGGAAGGTTCAGACGGAGTGGCAGACACGCTGGAGCGTCGCCAACGCTTCCCGGGAACGCTGCCACAATCTAGGGAGACGGGAAAAGGAGTGAGGGAGCAGATAGGAGAGGAAAAGCCATGGATGCAGTGGAGGGACTTGGCAGGGCTTCCCCTCCTTTGTCTGCCTGGCTCAGGGCTGCAGCGCCAGAGGAAATCAAGAAGTGTCCAGGCGTGGTGGAGCTGGTGGTGGTGTTGAATGGGGACAAGCTCTGCCTCGGCTCCGAAAAGACAAGAGGAAAAACTACTTTCAATCGACTGAAAACTCTGCTCCTGAAAGGGGAAATGGGGGAAAAAAACAAAACAAATGTTCTTCTTTTGAATGATACTTGGAATTGGAGCCATCGGACGCAACCAAGTTTCGGACACGAGGTGTAATGTGACCACAATATCCGATAATACGAGCTGTCATCTTAGGACAGCAAAGTATGTGTGTGTTTTTGAAGAACCAAACGTCTCTGAACCAGACTTTGATGGACGTTTGACCTCCGAGAGCACTCCCAGCCAGAGGAAGGCCGTCCCGCGCCAAGTAACAAGTTTGTGTTTAAATGCTTGTTGAACGTCTTTGACCAAATCATTTGGATTTAAGCGTGAAATCTTACTATAGGTGTTAAAAAGCAGTTGACCCAGAGGACATGAAGCGGGCCGAGCTGGGCCAACAGCATTTAGCTAAAGACCAAAGCCGGTTATTTGACCTCTTGGATATCTTTACACAGTGGACATTAGATTGGAGCATTTTTTCGGATTCAGATGGAAGATAGAGGAAACTGAACGTTCATTCTGGACGCTTGAGCGGTAGATAAGTAGTTGTGGTCAGAAGTGAGCTCTGCTGTGACCACGCCCAGCCGTGATGTCACGGGGGACGCTTGAGTACACCTGTGCATCCCTGCACCCAGGTGAGAAGTGAAACCACTGCAGGTGAGCAAAAACAAGATTGTCAGTGAGACGTGAGTTTCTCTTTGAGGAGTTCTCCTCCATTTTGGCTAAAAAGTTGAGATTGAAAGTTCATTTTTGATCTTGGAAACCACGGTTGACAATATAATCTCCCCGCAACGTCTGTGTAGTAGCTGTTCCAAAGCTTTTGATTGTAGATCAATGATTGTAGATGGGTCATAGATGTTATGGAGCATAAACAGTGGGTTCAAAGTGGGTATTAAGCTTGATTTGACATCCTTTGCTACTTTAAAATGCTTCATGTTTCTTCGTCAACAGTCTACATTTTGCGGGTGGCAGGAGCTCAGTCTGTAGGTCGCTGGTTCAAGTCCCCGTTCAGACCAAAGCATGGTGGTGGACTGGTAGCTGGAGGGGTGCCTGTTCACCTCCTGGACACTGAACCCCTATCTGCTCAGCCC
>NC_048424.1:1375362-1382890 GCF_013103735.1 Etheostoma cragini | reverse complement strand
CCCCCCCCCCCCCCCCCCCCATCTGCCATCTCAATTAATGCATGTGTGTGTAGTTCAGTTAATAATGAAGTATGAAACACTATAATTTCCCATTGTGGGATTAATGAATGGGATTATTATTATTACTACTATTTTACACAAGTAGTGATCCACATGCAATAATTATATTTATTATAATAAGTTAACAATTATTTGCAGAATATTTTCTCAATCATTAATCCCTTGGTCTATAAAATGTCAGGAAATAGTGACACGTTCCCTAACTCCAATGTGCTTCGTTAAAATTGTTTCTTTCATCCGACCAACAGTCCAAACAGATTCTGTTTTCTATCATATTTGTAAAAAAAAGCCTACCTGTATGAAAAGTAGAGTTAAGTAGCGGTTTACAAGCCATTTGAATATCTAATTCTTGTGTTACTTGTATTTTGATGTTACCTAGACATTAAGACCCCTAGTTGACATTTTACCCCCCCCCCCCCCCCCCCCCCCCCCCCCCCCCCCCCCCCCGCCTCCCCCTCCACACCCGAAAAAAACAGATGGAAAAAGTGAAAACAAAAGGCTAATGAAGAAGTTAATGTCATCCTCATCACAGCTTAATGCAGATGTATTGAGACATCCAGCAGCTGGTCTTTTAATTAGCAGGTGTAACTCATTATAATTGCTTGCTGTTGTGGAACGTGTCATATTTACTGGGAGTATTTGACAAATATCAGGAGGGATATTATGCTAATATTACTCTGATCTCAAGCTATCAAGTGTATTTATTTAAAAACAAAGGTTGTTTCTTCACACTGTGAGCTAAATAGAGTTGAAGCCATAAAAGCCTTCGGCCAGCTGCTCTGACAGACCAGGGGTCGATGCACAGCGTGGATAAGTGGAGCCAAAACATCTGGATCGCCCCCTGGTGGCCGGCTGCGGTAGATGTCATAAATCCCGCCCTGTCCACGTTGGCGGAAAGGACCAAATAAAAACAGAAAATACACGTCAAATACTTCAGTTTAGGTAGTTCTGATCACACTGATGTTTTTTCAATGGGGGGGGGGGGAAATCACCAGACGCCTCTTGATGCGATATCATCACAATACTTATGCCATAATACGATATTATTGTGACTTTTAAACATATATTGCGATTTTTAACCTTTTTCCAACTTCTGATTTTTCCCAATTTCAAATGACGTCCCCGAAAGGAAAAATCTTTCATCTAAAAAGAAACATTTCTCTGTTTGTTCATATCACGTCAATGTTATTGCTCAAAATGGGCCGAACGGACCAACACATATCTAATATATTATAAAATATCAATACTTGGCGCCTGTGTATCAATACAGTATTGCCACTTAAAAATATATATTTTTTTTTTACACTTCATGTGTTTAGTTTTCTGGTAGTAGGGGGGTGGCAGTAGCTCAGTCCATAGGGAGTTGGGTTGGGAACCGGAGGGTCACTGGTTCAAATCCCCATATGGACCCAAAAAGTTGGGAGCGTGGATTGGTGGCTGGAGAGATGCCAGTTCACCTCCTGGGCACTGCCAGGTGCTCTTGAGCCAGGCACCGTACCCCCCCGACCGCTCAGGGCGCTGGTTCAGCTGGCAGCCCACTCACTCTGACATCTCTCCATGTATAGGTCCTGAGCATGTGTGTGTATTTCAGGCCTGCGTGTGAGTACTAACAAAAAGTGTGTACACAGAGTGTAGTGCAGTAATTTCCCCATTGGGGACTAATAAACAAATTATCTTATCTTAATTATCTTAGTTTTGTTTGGATGATTATGAGTCAGTTAATGTTTAAAAACGGGGTGAAACGTCATGATTGACAGTTGGCATTGACTCGTGATTGGTCGGACGGGTGAATGGGCGGGACTTTGAAACCTCTGCTCCACCATCTGTTCAGTACTGCGCAGACTCTGGCTCCAAAATTACAAGATGGTGTCCCCCGTATTCAGAATATATTTGGCTTCACCTTTGTACCGTGGGAGGCAGTGGTGACGCACCGTCCATCTCTACACACAGTCTGTGGGACTGATGCTCATTGCCTAGTTGTGTGTTTTTTTTTGCCCCTCAGAAGTCCTGGTGTCCACATACTTGTGGCCTTGTAGGTTATCAGATAACAGCAGATTAGGTGAATGTTGCAGACCCGTATCAGGCCGTCCATCACGGCTCTCGTGTTAAATGTTAAGTGACTGTGCGGCGTTATCAGGTTCAGGTGCTCCTCAATCCATCTTATCCTTGTCACAGCCGGTACCACGACAACACAGAGGGACACCGGCGAATGAAAGTGTGTTTTTTTTGTGCGATTCCATCAGCGAAGCTGTTTGTCTTTTACACGGTGGCCTTATAACCTTGACGGGCAAAATGACGGGCGTTTGAGAGGGAGAATGCGAGAGACATAACAGATGAGGTACACCTGTAGATTAGCATAGAAAGAGGCAGAGTAGAAAAGATGGAGGGGAAGAGAAACGAGAGCCTGACAGGTTATAACTGTGTTATAACTGTGTTGACACTCTGATTCGATCAAAAACACAACCTTTGCTCGGTGTAAAAGGGGAAGTAGTGGGTGGAAGAAGTACTCCGATGCTTTATTTAAGTAAATAGAATAGTAGAAATACTCTTGGTTGAAGGAGACTGAGGCACCTAAGAGGGGGGTGATTTAAAAGCCTTTAACATCTTGGCTATGGCTACTAAGTCCTTAAAACATGCCAAATACCATTTAGAAATACCATTGTCTGAAAATAGGATTATCAATCCCCCTACTGAGTTGATACAGAAAGCATATCTGTTAGCCAGGAGTAGGCCTGCACGATTAATCATCATAAAATCACAATTTCAATTCACCTTATTCACGATTTAATGTTTAAATGACTTAGATTTAAATAAAAGAAAATACGTATAATCTCTCATATCATTTTACGAGCCAACTGCATCAAAAACGCTTCTACTTTCTTGACTTTTAAACATAGACTGTATAAAATAGGTGTCATTGAAGCCTCTGTTTACAGGCGTGTGGTGATGAGTAATGAGCTATAGGTGCCCAAAAAAATTATCCATGTTTGGTATTTCCAATTTGTTTTGTTTTGTTTTGTCATGGTCGAAAAAATCGTGGCAGAGAATCGTGATATCAAATCAAAGCAAAAGAAAATTGTGATTAATATTTTCCCTGAGTCGTGCAGGCCTAGCCTGCAGATAACACCGTGGAGAACGGGCATGTTGAGTGAATGAGGAAAAGAAAGGATAGATTTAGTTTTTATAGCATAGTTAGCAGATACATACACATTGTAAATCCTATTCCTTGTTTTGTTTGACTGTAATTATCTTTAATGGGGGGTGAGAAGATGCATATTATTCTCATGCAACATTAAATATATTTGATATTTACACAAAATGGCTCTAATTGGCCAACATTTGATATTTAATCCAGGTATGTGCCGTGTGTGTGTGTTTGCAGAAGACAGGAAGTGAGACTTTTAGGTGTCTGTGTTTGATTGCAGCTGAGAGTGAAGAGTAATTGCTGTAGATTTAACGCAGATGCCTCACACTTTACTTTGAGCCCAACTCCACGTACACACCGCAGCCTTTCATCAGCGAACAGCTGACCCAGCGGCGCTGAGGGGCCTTTACTCCGCATAGTGAGGCTGTAGTTTCAGCATTAAACACAGAAGCAGAGAGACGTACGCAGCATGATGAAGAGCTTTCCCAACATATCATAAATCTATTCATGATAAATAAAGCCTGCATGCTTGTTGCACTAAGCAACCTGTCCCTTCATCCGTTAAATATAACTAATCTTGTGTACCAAATTCCAAATTCCTCATGAACAGACCGAAACGGACTCTGCAGATTGTTGTTACTGTTAAATATATAGATGACGCACACAGCAATTTAACAGTTTCTATGTCTGAAAGGGTCCAGTCAGTCGCCCTCTTTTAAGTGCAAAGTGCTTTTGGTACTATTATGACACACACACTCTGCCTCAATACTAATGTTGCTGAGTGATCGATTGAGACACACACACACACACACACACACACACACACACACTTATTAACCCCGACCACCACCCGAGCATGCAGTAGATGTCAATTATGTGTTTCAAAGGTGTAGAGATGATGAATAAATAAGGAGAACAAAACAGGAAACACACCTTTCTACATCAGTTTTTTTCCCCATTGCTAAAACACCATTTTGCAAACTAGGTTGGTTTTATCAAAATACTTAACACAATTCACAAAACTACACACTCAAACTGCAAAATACCTCAGATATCCTGCCCAATGAAGCACTGCAACCCAAACTTCACATAGCATTATTTCTAACCAGCTGCACACTGTTGGGCATAATGAAAAGCTCTCTCCTCTTTAGTTCGCTTTGCCGTAACGGTAAAATAGTAGAAGATTCTTCAGATTTTTCACATGTACAAGTATTTGCAGATACACACACACACACACACACATGCTGTTGAAACATTATTTTTTTTTTATCAGGTTTTAAGTCAGTGCAACATATGCACAGCAGAAATAAGATAAAAGCAATTCTTAAAATGAATAAACTAACACCAGAATTTTTATGCTATTCCCTGGCATACACACACACACACACACACACACACACACACACACACACACACACACACACAATGATTGAGGAAAGTAAAGATACCTGTCACCCCTATTAACCCTTTTTAGGCACTTTTAAATACATTACTGTAATCTTTCTTTACAGAAAACATGTTGAAAATGATTTTATTTTGAAAAACATATGGATTTGTAAAGTAATGCTTAATAGGGGTAGTAGGGTGTTTCTGAGAGCAAATACCTTTTCTTTAATGGATGTGGCTGTTTATGCAGATATGCAGATTTCGAGAGGCTTCAGGATCTGGCTCCAAAGATGCTTTGTTATATTAAAGAAGCATATTGCAACGGGAGGGGATAAAAACAGGGAACATGATTTATTTCTCATGATTTATTTCTTTAACAATCAGGATGTAAAAGTAAAAACTCAAGGCAAAAGCAGCACTGCCGGCCAAGCGTGATTATTTGGTTAGTTGGAGGTAGAGGTCTTCAGGGGCCAATATTTAGGATCTGATCTACAATGAAGCCGTGGGAATCTTATCTACACCCATTGGACTTGATTTTCAAAAAAAGACCCCCAAGGGTGCTCAGACCGGATCCAAAACACACCAGATAGAAAACCAACAACATGTACATGTGTTGTATATAAGTTATAGATAAACTTGTATTTTAATGTCTGCTTAATGCTTCTTCTAAAACAACTTCATGGGGAAAATCTGCCCTCTACAATAGAAATCCAGTTTGTACAACCTTGGTCATCGTTGAGTGTTTCTACCACATCACAACAACGTTGGCCATTGTGTCTTAAAGCCCATTGAAGTCCATGAAGCAGTTTGTTTTTATCAACATAAAACCTTTTAAAATATCCAAGCACGTCTTCCTTGACATGTGCTGCATGCTGGGAAAGACTCACAAGGTTGTCAGAAGCCGAACAATAAGGAAAACACTGATGGTTGTAATGATGGTCATAAAAACCATGATGGCCACCGGAGCAGCTGATTGAGATGCTCAGATAGAGGTGGAGAGGAACACTGTACCAGGGAGAAAGAGAGAGAGAGATGGAGAAAGATGGGTGTAGGAGGAGGTGTAAAGGGAGGCTGATAAGAAAATGGGGGAGAAGCAGGAGGAAGATGAAGAAACCAGGCAATCAGAGAGAGAGAGACACAGGAGGAGGAGAGGGTGGGGGTAGGTTACTTTGTAGATTTAATTGCAGTGCAGTTGAGGTGTGTGTGTGTGTGTGTGTGTGTGTGTGTGTGTGTGTGTGTGTGTGTGTGTGTGTGTGTGTGTGTGTGTGTGTGTGTGTGTGTGTGTGTGTGTGTGTGTGTGTGTGTGTGTGTGTGTGTGTGTGTGTGTGTGTGTGTGTGTGTGTGTGTGTGGACTCTCCAATATCCCCTAGCCAGACATTAGGTACCGGGTTCCATTCATCACTGTCAGGTCTGGAGCTCCGGTGGGGGGGCCCTGGACGTCCAGGCCGGGTTGGAGCTCCTCTCCCGGCTCTCGGTGGCGTTTTGAGGGTAGCGGAGGTCATCGATTGGGAAGATACACTTAATACTTCTAGCAGGATCTCTTAACTTAACACATCACAGCTGCACCGACTGTCCACTACTTCGATGTGTGACCAAATACCTGCAAAACTAACTGGCGTTGTTATTTTGAGAATGTTAGCATGCTAATGTTAGCATTTATCAGAAACCCACAGAGATGCATGTATACTGTGTGTATACATACATATTATTTACATAAATAATAATAATATATGTACAGTAAATGTATGTGTGTGTATGTATATATATTCTTGTTCAGATTTATGCCGTTTCAGATTAGCACTCTACTCGACTGATGGACATCATGTCGTTGGGTTTGTGATAACATGTCTATGTAGATTATCAGTCAAACACATCAGGAGATTTAGAAAAACATGATTTGAACTCCAGGTCCACTTCTGCTGGGTTCAGAGTACCCGACATCAGCCAAATTATAACAATAATAATAATATAATTCAGCCGGACCGAGACGTACTCTACCTCAGTAGAAGTAAACGGCTCCATTTCTTTGGAAATTGCTCCCATATAATCAAATAGTCAAATAATCAATTAGTTGATCAAATAGTATTTAAAAAAATGGATCTGGTTTGAGCGATCGATTCGAAGATGTCCCTTTGGGAAATTTTGGATGAGACTTTTTCCACAGTCAAAATATTGAATTGATCTGAACAGGTAACTGAAAATGATCCTCATGGTGGTTTAAAGGCCTTTAAAGGTGCGTTTCAGTCGTCCGTCTCCAATGCGTCTGATACACATTCGCTTTTTTATGCTTTAATTCTATTTTCTTCCATTTTTGCGTAGCTACAGTGGTTGTGTATTGGTCCTTGACGTGGGAGACCTTCTCTCAATACTGGGCCTGAACCCATGTCTTGTTTATCATATTTAGTCTTCTATTAGTCTTTATATGCAAACTCAGTCTGTTCTCACTGCGGCCATAACTCTCAGTCATTATGCTTCTGATGAAGGAAGGAAGGGAGTTAAAAGACTGACTCAGGGGCCTGACTCAGCACCTCGGCCCGCTCTGTGTGCACCAGGATGTAAATGTGCTCAGTCTTCTGGTCCTTCTTGGTTTGGTAAAGAGCAGAGAGACCTTCTCCCTGGAGTAATGGATCCACCGTTCGTAGGCTGGTGTCCGTCTGTAGGATGCTCGTCATGAGACAGTATATCATATACTGTAGTCATTACACAACTATATAATCAATGCTGACTTTTTATCTTTATTTTCATCGTCTATCTCGTATATTGTATCGTTATCGTTGGTTTTAAAAGAGAAAATTAAAAAGTGATGAAGGCGAGATGAAAGGAAATGCAGCGCTCTGCCTGCCTTCACACGCATGTAGGCCCGAGCTGAAATAGAGCAGCACTAATGGTGTGTGTGTGTGTGTGTGTGTGTGTGTGTGTGTGTGTGTGTGTGTGTGT
>NC_048424.1:1372409-1375262 GCF_013103735.1 Etheostoma cragini | reverse complement strand
TCTCTCTCACACACACACACACACACACACACACACACACACACACACACACACACACACACACACACACACACATACTGTTTGCATTTGACCTCACTTAAGAATATGAATTGAATTAATCAACAAGAAGCGTCGTTATTATTCCCAGTGAGATAAAGGCGACCACGAGAACAGGCGTTTCAAAGGAGTGGTGTGTGTCTGTCTGTGTGTGTCTCTGTCTGTCTGTGTGTGTCTCTGTCTGTCTGTGTGTGTCTGTGTGTGTGTGTGTGTGTGTCTGTCTGTCTGTCTGTGTGTGTCTCTGTCTGTCTGTGTGTGTCTGTGTGTGTGTGTGTGTGTGAGAAAAGATAACTGTAGAAAATTAATGGATGTTTTTGAAAACTTCATTATAAATTATTATACTATAAACTTTAGATAAAATGTATTTTCTCACCCTTTCTTTCTTGTCTTACCCCTCTTCCTTGCCTTGTGTGGTTTATTTTTAGGCCATTTTAATTCTATAGTATGTGTGTTTTTTTTCATTTGACTTAATTTTGTAGTTGCTGCTCTTTGTTTCCTAAACCCAACCCTCGTGTCACGTTTCCTAAACTCAACCGTCGCTTTCTTCTCGCGAAAACACGGCAAGTGGCGTGTATGTTGACGTCCGCTGTGTACAGCGTAGACGTACACGTGGATAGCTCAAAAAGCTTTCAGATGACACGTCACTCGGCAAGTCGGCATATATGTTGGTACACATCAAAAGAAACAAGACACAACTGATCAGTAAACCTTGGATGGGTTTATTTTTTTATTATTATTATTTTTAACAATAGACTGTATATATCTATTAATATTAATTGTCGATGCTTTTTACAGAGCCAGGCTAGCTTTGTCCTTCTGCTTCCAGTCTTAATGCTAAGCTAGGCTAATCACCTTCTGGTTCTAGCTCCATCCATACGGAGAGGTATCGATCTTCTCATTTATCTCTCAGAAAGAAAGTGTATAACCGTGTCGGACTATCACTTTATCATTCTTAGATTTGCTCAGACATTCCACATTTATGAGTTATTAGTTAGTTATTTCACTTATTATTAGTTATTTATTATTTAAATCCTATCCTTAGTTTTTCTTTTTTCTTTTTTTTTTAACACTGTTTCCACTCTGTTAAGCGACTTTGAGCTTGGGAAAAGCGCTATACAAATTCAATTTATTATTATTATTATCATCAGACATTTATGTTGGGGCTTCATTTGACTTAAAAAATTGAATATTTTAACACCCACAGTGTATTTTTTCTGTCATTGAACTATTATCCTGACTGCCTTTTTCTAAAAAAATTTAAATTTTTTGCCAATTACTTTCACATCATAAGATGAAAAGTTAACTTTTCCTTCATTTCTCTTTCTGGTCGAATGTGGCACAAATTCCACGGTGCTGAATGTCATCAGAGGCGCCTTTTCCTACGTGCTACTGTCAAATGGTTCCGTATGCAGAACAAATCCAAACAAAAGTGGAACGTTCTTGCTGCATCGGTTCTGTGGGAACGCGTCCACAGTTTAGTCTTTTTGCAGAACCCGAACCAAACACCAAGCCAGGTCCAGGAAAGCCAGAGAGCCAGTTTACCCCAAACAACAGGAACATTTTCCTTATTATCTGTGATTAAATGAGTGCTGCCCCTCATAACAGGTGAATCAATCAAAAATCCTTAGAAAATCTTTACACACACACACACACACACACACACACAGAGCTGGTACACTCATTAGTATTCTATCTGGACTTATTGTCATTCCCCACTGACGTTTACATTTAAATATTTTTTCTATCAGTGTGTGTCACCGTGTGTGTCACTGTGGTGTGTGTCATTGTGCTTGCGTGTGTCTGTAGCCAGTAATGAACATGCCTTCGCTGGTCCCTGAAGGCAGCCATTACTAACGCACACAGAAGATAATGGAGGAGGAGGAAGAGGAGGAGGAGGAGGTGGTGGAGGAAGAGGGGAAATAAGAATATCTGTTCCAGTGTTTTTTTTAAGCAGCAGGATCTTACATTTTCATTTCGAAGGGTTCTTACAGTAAGAGTGTGAGTGTGAGTGTGTGTGTGTGTGTGTAGACTTATTACTTATGTTATGGTCAACATTTTTAATCAGACACATCATATAAATGACCGTGAAGCAAACATCTTCTCACACATTTATCACTCAAATTGCGCAAAGTGAAAAAAGATTTTTTTTTAACATGTACTGTATGTAAAAAAAAAAAAATATATATATATATATATATATATACACTCACCGGCCACTTTATTAGGTACACCTGTCCAACTGCTCGTTAACACTTCATTTCTAAGCAGCAAATCACATGGCGGCAACTCAGTGCATTTAGGCATGTAGACATGGTCAAGAGAATCTCCTGCAGTTCAAACCGAGCATCAGTATGGGGAAGAAAGGTGATTTGAGTGACTTTGAACGTGGCATGATTGTTGGTGCCAGAAGGGCTGGTCTGAGTATTTCAGAAACTGCTAATCTACTGGGATTTTCACGCACAACCATCTCTAGGGATACAGAGAATGGTCCGAAAAAGAAAAAACATCCAGTGAGCGGCAGTTCTGTGGGCGGAAATGCCTTGTTGATGCCAGAGGTCAGAGGAGAATGGCCAGACTGGTTCGAGCTGATAGAAGGGCAACAGTGACTCAAATAACCACCCGTTACAACCAAGGTGGGCAGAAGAGCATCTCTGAACGCACAGTAAGTCGAACTTTGTGGCAGATGGGCTACAGCAGCAGAAGACCACATCGGGTGCATCTCCTTTCAGCTAAGAACAGGAAACTGAGACTACAATTTGCACAAGCTCATCGAAATTGGACAATAGAAGATTGGAA
>NC_048424.1:1358301-1370801 GCF_013103735.1 Etheostoma cragini | reverse complement strand
CTTAATACTGCAGCGCCACTACATTTAAGGGAAAAATATACTTTTTACTCCATTTTCTTGAAACCTATAGCTACTTTTTACATAGTCTCGCATTGCCAGACTTATCGCCACAGAGTTGTGGAGTACTTTATTTTTTATTTTTTTAATAAACCAATCACAATCGTCTTGGGCCGCGCTTAGCTCCGGACACAGCGACGTGGCTCTGCAAAATAGTCTGCAAGGAACTTGTTTTGGTGGAACATTGCCAAAATAAAACGTCACATGCAATATTAAATGAAGTTAACCGTTCACACAATACGGTAACATGAGCTCTTTAAATTAGCTCCAGCTTACAAAACTGAGACGCGACCGTGTGCACTTTAGTACACCTTAATCAGAAAAGATGTTACTCATGTCATGTCATTTTGGACTTATTAGGGAAGCTCAGGTGATTTTTAACCATGTTGATCTAGTCTGGTATTTTACTGTTAACATAACATCTTCTTCTGTCTCTCCCTCCGTTGCAGCCAAGCATGATGTGAACGGAAACAGGACTGTTCCACCTTTTCCAGAGGGGACAGAGATGGCCGTATTTGGTGAGCTGTTAATTTCCCGGTTTATTTGGCTCTCTGGTGTATAGTAGCGGTGGTTTATAATAGCTACTATCATGCTAGTTTAAGCTCATTTTGATCAAGTCATTATGTAGTGTTTAAATCCAACGTGTGTTGCTTCAGGGGCTAATCCAAGTCACACTGCTCCTCTTTTCTGTCTTCCACTGGCCTCCATGTAAATACTCAACCTTCAAATCTGACAATATCTGAACCTTTGTGTGTTTTTTTTTTTTTTTTTAACAGAAATGCAAATGATTGTTTTCATTATAAATGTATCTGTAGATTTTTTTTCTTGATTAATTGATTAATCATTTAGATTAGGATCTCAGAGGCCAGAGTCATGACTTCAGTTTGCCTGTTTAGTGTAACTGACAGGCTCAAACTTTAAGATATTAAATTTGCTGACCAATATGACAAAGAAAAAGGTCAAATCTTCTTATTTTAGTAACTGGAACCTGATAAGGTTTCCTTGACCGGTGACTGAAACAGTTAATCGGTTGTCAAAATAGTCGCTGAATTGTTTCTGTTGCTCCACTAATTGGTTAATTGACTAATAGTTGCAGTCAGTACTCACACACGGCAGGGGCAATAACAGGATTTAAGTGGGGGGGGGGCACAGGGGGGGACCACTAATCTATCGGGGGGAGAATATAGCATAAAACAATCTTGTTGGGAAATATTGGATATGATAGAACAACACAATGTAATTTTGCTAAATAAAACCCATCACATTCATTATTAATTTCACTTTTTTTATTCAACAAATACAATTCACATGTTCTACGGGCTATAGGCTAAGGCAAAAATGTGGATAGTCATCATGGAAACATTAATTGGTTGTTGGGAAGATTTTTTTTCACATAATTGTGTAAAAATAATGTGCAATACACTTGCAAGAAAACCTTGCTGTACACGGTTTTCAGATAATTATAAACAGAACAGAAAATGAAGTGCAAGACACAACTTTTTATTTCAGCAATAAGTGCTCTACAGTAAGTTCAATATGTTTCTACGTCTGCACAGGTCTCAAAATTTTAACAAAGTACAATGTTGCCATACAGTGTGTGTTTTAAAGTGTGTATCCGTTAACAAATGGATAGGCAGCGATCGGCAGCAAAGGGACAGTGCTCTGGTCCAATGGAAATCTCATTTGTCAGATTGACAGCACTCTAGCCCAATGGATTTGGAGGGGGGGGACCTGCTCCTTGAAATGTGATTTCGGCCCCGCCCCCTGGAATATGATTGGCACACAGGCCTTTTCTGTTTGGTTGTGAAATGGATTGGATGTTGAAGACTGTTCATCAAAGTTCTGGCTTCTGTTCTTGAAGGTATGGGCTGTTTCTGGGGGGCAGAGAGGAAGTTTTGGAGGCAAAAAGGGGTTTATTCCACCCAAGTGGGCTACGCAGGAGGATACACACCTAACCCCACCTACGACGAAGTCTGCACAGGTACCATCAGCACACCCATACACACTCACACACACACAGCGTGCTGGACAGTGGGTTGTCAGCTGAGAGTCAATAGAAGGTGGAAAACAAGACACACATGAATAGAAGAGTGAAGGGTTTCCCCCCGGCCCAGTTATACTGGGGCATGGATACAGCTGCTATTGAAGCCTGACCACTCGGAGCAGACTGTGGTTCTGTGTGATCCATGCCCAGACCTCCGAGTGATCCCTCCAGCCAGCCAGGACAGAGTGAATCCATCATTAGATCTGCATCACCACCTCACTCTCTTTCTTAACTGATTCTTCTACAAAGTTTCACATTACTAAATAACTGTCAAACAGTCATGTCAATGTAAGAGCTGAATAGAAGAGTTGATCACACTGATATTTCCTCTCCTCGTAATATATAGTGGGGTTAAAAAATGTGGGCCCCCCCAGGGATGAATTTGTATTAATGTGCATAAAGAAGCCAATAAAAGATTCAAAAATCTCCAAAATGCATCAAATGACAGATCAGACATTCGTTTTACATGTCACAAAAAGTTAGATTTTACTTCCATCATTTACACTTTCAAAATAGCAGAAAAACAAAAAGTGGCGTGTGCAAAAGTTTGGGCACCCTGCAGAGTTAATACCTTGTACCTTGTATTTTTATAATTAGCACCGTATCTCGGCAAATGACTTGCTTTTCACACCTTTCCATCTTCAGGAGAGACAGGAAGTATTCGTTGTTAGGTAAATATTTACAGTCCGGTCAGTTTAGGTTTGAAATGTGTTGATTAAATTTGCATTAGCTAAAACAAAATCTACCTGTATGTACTAGATTTAAAGGACACCCACTCTTTATTTTCACTTTTTTCATTTGCAGTTCTTGTCTCTAAGCCGTCTCCTCCGACAGTCAAAGGAAAATGTGTTTTTTATTCGGTCAAAAGCTGAACATTACAGTGATGACAGAACATCTGGTTCATGGTGCACATTTAAAAACACAAAAAAGGAAATACTACAAATAAGAACGCAAAGGATTTAACAATGGGTTGTGTTTCGGCCATCTGTCCACAAATAAAGCCACTGGGTGAAATCTGAAGCCCTTTCCAACTCTTGCTGGTGCAAATAATGAGGTTCGCCGTCGTCGCACGTTTAGTCCTTTTTATTGTACATATTTTAAGATAAAAGCACATACAAAAAGACCGACTTAAGTGATTAAAAGCCAGGAACGGCAAGATCTAAAAACATTACTGTCACACAGCTGAGGTTGAAAAACTGTGTGGCTTCCCAGATCCAGATTTCCCATCCACCTCACCTGTGATTCAATTTATAATCTCTAATTAGAACCCACAAACAGGTGCGCAGGTGACGTAACAACGCAGACCTCCCACACACACACACACACACACACACCACACACATAACGAACATATATAGCCAAATTGGCCATTACAGGTTGAATTTATAAAGTTAATTAATTTGTCCTTCAGGCTTTAATAAATACGTTAATCTATTAAAAAAGCAATGCAAGACAATCCATGAAATACTAACCACCTAAAATAAGAAGTGTGTAAAGTTGTTATTTTTAGTTACATAGGTTGTTTCTTTCTGCAGCAACCAATGGTTTGGAGCAGGTGTCTTCAACGTCTTATAGGCGAGAGACCAGAGACCGAGTAGGGACCCCCTAGCGCATGAATGGTATTCTATTGAGTTGCATGTTAAACTATGCAGAATGGATGAAAAGAAATGCATATTATTTATGCATCATGTGTTAATGTTAACCATACATCTGAAAGGCACAGTGACTCCTTGAGATTACCTGTATGGCTACCTTAATCATGGTAAGCTTATCTTCAATGTGTACATTTATTTTCACAAAAAAATTAATTGGCCCATTGATTATCGATTAATCTGTTTGGGTCGTTAAAGATGATGTGATTCTACTTTACAAAATGTGAATATGTTGTAGTTTCTTCTCTCCTCTGTGACATTAAGCTGAATATCTTTGAGTTGTGGACAAAATGAGACATTTGAGGACGTCGTCTTGGGCTTTGGGACACTCTGATCCACACGTTTTACCAATTTATGACATTTTACTGTTTTACAAACAACTAATCGTCAGATTAATTGACAAGTAAAGTTGGAGCCCTACTTCAGTGGTTGATCAAACACACAGTCACTTGTTCATATTGAAACGGTGGCATAATGAGAACGTTAGATAATGTACCAGTAAAACGCCTGAGCTCTGCTTCCAGCCACTACTGTATTTTTCCATCTTGCCCGAGATGCTTTTATTCCAGCGAGATTGTCCCGCCGAAGCATTAATTTGATATCGACCGCTGCTTTGTCTCTGTTCGCCTATATCTACCGTAGGAATCCATAATTCCTGATATTAAAAAAGTAATAAAACAGAGAGAGAGAGCTGGGGTGGAGACAGAATGAGAGACAGGAGGCAGATAAGGTGCAGTAGTGGGTCACACTCATTACCAACGCCAGCTGCTGTCTGTCCATCCGTCTGCTCGGGTGATCCTTATATAATCAGCTTTGCACTGATATGAGCGTGGATGTTACCTGTAGTTCGGCTTTTTCAGTGTACATTTCCAGTTGAATCCCACAGTCTTCATCAGTTCTTGGGTCTTTACATTTTTCTTGGCACTTTTAGTACTATTTGAACATTTACGCCTAAAAGTTTAAAATGATATGTGTTTGACCTTGGAAGCAGCAGTGGACGGAACAATTTAAGGTCAACTTGTTCGTTTCTTCTGGAGCTTTCAGAGACTTTAGGACTGTTTTTTTAGGACCTTTTCAAGCAAGAAGTCCTAAGAGTCCATCACAATGTACCGAACTCTGCAAATAATGACGTGTGCATAATAGGTCAGAGGTCTGGATGAAGCAAGTAAGTTGAGAAGGTTTTGTCACTGCAAGTTCTTAAAGAGGAAGACATTCTGTTCCTTTATAATCGTCATACAGAACACTTTAATACTCATTTTCATACAATGGGGCAGTAAAAACAGTACATATTGCACCTTAACTTAAATGATTACCTAATTAAAACACACAATAAAAAAACTTATAGATAGATAGACTTCATTAATTCCAAGATAGATAGATAGATAGATAGATAGACTTTATTAATTCATAGATGGATAGACTTTATTAATTCCAAGGTGGATGGATGGATGGATGGACTTCATTTATCCCAAACTGGGAGATTACTGTGTTACAGCGGCAAGTTACAAGGACATATACACAGAAAATACAAGAAATATGCTAGAAATAATCAGATTAAACATAAAATAAGATCAAAATACCAGAACACCTACTGAAAAAAATTACTTATAGGAATAGGACCTGGGGAATGAAAAGAATATTCTGTACATGAACTGTGTATACCACTAGAATAATGGTTGTAGGCTGTGAATTGGAAGGGAGCTCAAACATTAGTGGTAAACTCTTTGTGAAACCTCCGCTGTCTCGTGACCAGATGTTGAACTCTGCAGGTAGGACGGGCCACGCCGAGGTGGTGAGAGTCGTCTTCCATCCAGAGAAGACCAGCTTCGCCAACTTGCTCGCTGTTTTCTGGGAAAGCCACAACCCGACTCAAGGTACAACCTCTCAGCCACCGACTCGTAATTCCGATTATTCGGACAGTACTCGAACGCAGCGTATCTCAGTAGCATCCTGTCATGAACTGAAATGTGAAGTTTCGACCTGTAACTGGCACGAGATCAAAAGTCACGAGGTCACCGCAGTCATTAGGATTTATGCTCTGTATCAGAAGTAATGCACGTTTGACCAAAGTTTGATTGACAGACTGACAGACGCACGTTGCCGTCTCTAGAGCCGCGTCGCTCCAGTGGCTGAAATCTTTGTGCTAACGAGACATTGTGGTTGACAAGCTGACGTGGAAATGATGAATGCAATACGTGAGGAAATGATCAGTTCACAGTAAAAAAACAACAAAAAAAACAACAACAAAAAACGCATTCAATTGTGCCAAGACAGACAAGTTATATTTTTGGAAGAAGCTGTCATCTGTTGTGTTCAGGTGATCTGATGTCGCCTCAGCCGAGAACCGAGGAGGACGACTGCAGGTCAAGTCAGCTGAAATCTTGATATTACCTTTTTCGTGTGTGTGTGTGTGTGTGTGTGTGTGTGTGTGTGTGTGTAGGGATGCGACAGGGGAACGATATTGGGACAGCGTACCGTTCCGTCATCTACACCGACACAAAGCAGCAGCTGGAGGAAGCGTTGGCTTCCAAAGATCAATACCAGAAGGTACACGCGTCTATTCACCTATCAGCCTTTTATCAACTGTCATCGCCACTACTCTTCTACGCCCGCTGCATTTGATCCGTCTCTTTTCTTCTGTCCTCATTTTCTTCCCTGTCCCTCCTTTCTTTTTTCACCGACTCCATTTCCCAGCATCCCCCTCTGTTGCCCATCCCTCTTTCTTTTGTTGCTGTGTGTAAAATCTGCAATATACTGTATGTCCATATGCTTTCTTTTCACACACACACACACACACACACCCTCTGTTGAACTCTCTCCTGCTGAGACTTCTGCATCAGTATCCCACCAACAGGGCTTGTTGCTATGGAAACTGACAAAGATGAGGTTACCCTATTCTTTTCTATTCTACTCTAGTGTAGTCTGGTCTTCATTAAAGTCCCCTTTCCCTCTCTTATTCCTCCCCTCGTTCCTGCGTCCCTTTCAGTCTGAAACCTTGCTTCCCTCAGATGGATTTGTCTCTGACACTCGGTCTTTGTTTTACTCTTTCTGTCTCCGTCTCCGTCTCCGTCTCTGCTGAAGTCCAGTCTCTGAAACATCAGACACTGCATTTATGATCTAATGGAAACATGAGCTGATGTGTTGAGCCAAACAAAACCTGGGTCCTGGGTTTAAGCAATTGAATAGATTTGAACCTAGAAAGCATTATTGCAGTCAGTGGGGGCCTATGGAGATTTTAATTGCTTTAATCATGCCTCTACTTTTAATCAATAGCTGCCAGGAAGTAGAAAAAAATTCCATTTGTCATACAGGAATGATGGAGACACAGCGATGCGAAGACTTCGGATACTATATCCTAATCAAGTGCTTTTAGAATACTAATATTGTACTTGATTAAAGCCTTTTTCACACATTCATAAATCGGTGTGACACAGGTGTATTTCTTTAGGTTAATGTTCCTTAAAGGGATAGTTTGGATGTTTTGAAGTGTGGTTATATTAGGTAATTATTCATAGCCGGTGTATGATCTACCCTTTGGAGACGCAGCACCGACACAGAAGCTACGCAGAGTACCACTGTGGACGGGGGCAGCTGATGAACACATCTTACCTACCTCAGAAAAATCTATAGTTTATGCCATATTTAGAATATTTTCACCACTTTACCTTGCCAGACTACTTTGACAAAAGCAGTGCAGAATATAGGAGTTGCTGGTCTACCGCTGCCTTGATTGGTTAAGTAAGTCAGTCTTATTGTGTGACTTTGTTCAGACATGGCAGCATATTTACACAAAGAAACAATGCTAGTGCAGTATTTGGCTACCTGAGAGTGGTGAGTTTGTCTGTTTATTATCCCCATTAGCTGCTGTCTGTCTCAAACAGAATCCACTCTACTGTCTCATTAAGTTATAGAACGTAATATACCGTGGAAAGAGATAGTTTTTTGTCCTCCACAGACTGCATAACTGGTGGATTTAAAAACTTAATTTGCCATCTGTGTCTTAATTTAAGACTTTCATGAATCCACTAATGAATTTTCAAATCAATTAGCATTGAATCCAGCTGTCTGTTTTATTATGTACAACATGCACAATTATTGAAATAATTCAACGTTAAGTTGGGACCCTCGTTTTAGTTCTTAATATCCTCTCAGGACTGATTGTTACTGTGGTTATTTGCCTCTTTCACACAGTTGTGTAGTTTACTGATGTGTGCGTAATAGATGGTGGTTGGGATATTAAATATATAACGGTGATTTTACATTTCTCTCTCTGTTCGTGTTTAACCTTGTGCTGCTGTGCTCTTTATGTTAATCTGACGGCCTTAAATTCAGACTTGGGCCGTGTTGAAGGTGATACTGAAATCTTCCAGGTCCGACTGCCACTGTGGATTTTATGAAAAAGTAGTCTCGCTTTGCCAAACCTTCCTCCACAGCACTGCGGAGGAGGGTCAGTCTAGTCCACACAGCTTTCAGGGATGGGAGAATAACATGGTCTTGTTTATTTGCATTTCTTTAAGCCAATCACAATTGTCTTGGGCGGGGCTAAGCGCCGGACGGAGCCACTGTGCCGCTGTCATATAGCCTCAGGAAGGAACCTGTTTTGGTGGAATATGTGTGCTTTCAAAAGGTTGTTTTAGTCATGCAACAGAAAACTCAGATTGGACAGATAGTCTAGCTAGCTGTCTGGATTTACCCTGCAGAGACCTGAGGACCAGGTAACCATAGTCCTCAGATTGGACAGATAGTCTAGCTAGCTGTCTGGATTTACCCTGCAGAGACCTGAGGACCAGGTAACCATAGTCCTCAGATTGGACAGATAGTCTAGCTAGCTGTCTGGATTTACCCTGCAGAGATCTGAGGACCAGGTAACCATAGTCCTCAGATTGGACAGATAGTCTAGCTAGCTGTCTGGATTTACCCTGCAGAGACCTGAGGACCAGGTAACCATAGTCCTCAGATTGGACAGATAGTCTAGCTAGCTGTCTGGATTTACCCTGCAGAGACCTGAGGACCAGGTAACCATAGTCCTCAGATTGGACAGATAGTCTAGCTAGCTGTCTGGATTTACCCTGCAGAGATCTGAGGACCAGGTAACCATAGTCCTCAGAAATCAGCTGACCAAAGACAAAGAACGCCAACACAAAGAAAGAGGAAGGTGACGGACATCCGGCCTAAAAGAGTTACATCTGGCGGAATTCATAGCAACAACGGAGCAATCCCAGAAGTGGATCGTTGTGGAAATAGACTAATGAAAAAGTGACCAGGGTGCTTATTCAGATATGAGGCAGACATGTTATTCAGCCATCAGATTAATGATAATAAAGGTGTGCATTGCCGAAAGGAGCTTAGAATTGTCACACAATTGCGTAAAAACCCAGTCAATCTCAAAGCCTTTATATCAGAGTATCTTAGCACTGATTTCCCAAGGCTCTAAAGACCAGCAGCTTGTTTCCCAAAAGTATCTTAATGTTGAGATAATTGTCAAATTAATTTCATGCAGCTTGTTATAAGCACAGGTTGTTTTAGGTCCCAGTAAACTCATTTAATGGTTATAAAGTGGAGAAGTAGCTGATGTGTGCAGGTGTGCTTTTGTTCCCTCTTGCGTTGAGTTGAACTATGATGCACTTTGTTATATCATGCTTGTCTTAAATAGATGTCATTGGGAAACAAAAATGCAATGCAACAAATCCCAATGCTGAAGGACAGTACTTAATCACAATGAGCTTGAGCACTGGGACAAAAGATATCTGGGAAATACTGTATACACAACAAATGTCAAGATCCAAACAACCAAGCGATTCACTGAGCCCACTCATGCTGCGGAGAGTGTTGACCTTTACCAGGTTACAAAAACAAGATATCACAGATTTAAATCTTGTTTTTCCTTCAGGCTGTGGATTTCTTCGGTCCACAGAGGTGAATCCCAGTTGTTGAGTTGACCTTCTAGCACCAACATTAGGCCAACATCAAAATCTATCAGGCGGATTACTGCCAAATTGACAGAACTGGGCTATTTTGTGGTCCTACTAAGTTACTTTAAGGGCGTTTTCACACCGACAGCCTTTAGTTCGGTTGGATCGAACTAGAGTTTGTTTGCCCAGGTGAGAACATGGCAATCAAATCGCACCAAAAGCAGACCAAACACGCGTACCGAGACCTGCTTGAAGAGGTGGTCTCAGTACACTATCAATCGATCTCTGGAGCAGTTTGGTTGTGGTGAGAACGTGATCCGTACTCAAAACGCACCAACTACACATACTACATACTAGATACATCTGACTACCTACTAGACATACTACATACTAGATACATCTGACTACATACTACACATACTACATACTAGATACATCTGACTACATACTACACATACTACATACTAGATACATCTGACTACATACTAGACATCTGACATTAAAGATTTGTGTTAAAATGACATGACAGAAAAAGGAAAAACAGACACGAGATCATCTTTCAGAACACCAAAACGCCGACTAAGTACAATAAGTCCTCATATACACCAAATTGTGTGCAAATGATGCAAGGTGTCGCTGTCTGTCTAAATATACATTTACGCCAACATTTCCACGTTCACACAAGATATATAATAGTGGAACAGGCATTTACTGAGCACTGCTCCTCAGAGGATTAACCCATTTAAATGTGTTGACCCATTGTGTCATTGTTATATAGAGTTATATATAGTATCATCCTGAGGTCTTTTTTCATTTATAGCTGGCAGAAAGAGAGAATAGCACTTTTTGAATTCAATTTTAGGAGATTTAGGGAACGAAGCTTTGATCTATAGTGTCCATAGATGGATCGAAAATGGATTGATTGATTGATTGATTGCTGGATTGCTGGCTTCATCTAACCACTACACCTCTTTATCCATTTTTCTAGGTTCTGTTTTCTCCATCTTTTTTCACCAGATTGCCTCCCCCACCCTTTTCTCTGTGTGTGTGTGTGTGTGTGTGTGTGTTTGTGTGTGTTTGTGTGTGTGTGTGTGTGAGCAGTTGGCCTACAGCAAACACACTTCATGCCAAACCATCTGGACCTTAAATCTGTCCTACACAAAAAACACTTTGGTTGCAAAACTAACACACACACACACACACACACACACTGATGGTTGGAGTTTGTTCCGATTATGTTTTGACTCCTTTTTTGATTTTATTAATAGTCTGTAACTATATATATATATATATATATATATATATATATATGTCATCTGAAGTCTTCTGTATCTGATGTTTTGCACAAAGCTTCCACACATTTGTGTCACAAAAGAGGAGGACATTCAATAATTCAGTGCTTTTTTCTCTTTGTTGAGAGTAGCTGCAGCGTTCACTTCCGTACATTGACTTTGCATGCAGACTCAGCGCCATCTTTAAAATATTAATGAATCTGTACTCCCAAAACCATCTCTGGGTGGAGTCCTCCACTTTCCTGTTGACGAAGTCCTTGTAGGTGGCTGTCGTCTCTTTGTCCCTACCACACTTCTTCTCTCCTCATTCCAAACATGAACATGTAAAATGCAACGCAGCACGGAGGATTTTCCCAGGACACGCCTCGCAGGCACTCACAGAATTTTGATTAATATTCCCTCCGATCCCCAGAGTCCAATAATGTCTTCTTCTTTTCCAGCCGCATTTTCGCACAGGCAAACATAGACGATGCAAGTATGAAAACGGGATGTACAGATGGAAGAAGAGAGAAGGTTTAAAACCATGGGTGGTGATAAAAGAGAGAGAATAGTCTGGTTAATTTGGTGTCAGGGTATTGACTATGTTCTCTGTGCCGCCTGGCTCGGTTGTATTGTTCACACAGAGTGATTGGGGAATTGTGTGTGCGTGTGTGTGTGTGTGTGTGTGTGTGTGTGCATGTGTGTGTATATTTCTGTGTGTGTTTAGTACAACAGCACTGCAGAAAATTACCTTGCAGGCGCCTGGCGGTTGTCTGCAGCATGAAAGGAGCCTCCCTTTTCTTCTCTTGCCTCCTACCGTCATTAGGGTGTGCACTGCGTCTAAAATGGCAGGTGTACGTGGTAACTGTGTGTGTGTGTGTGTGTGTGTGTGTGTGTGTACTTGCATGCTTGCTTTATGTAATAATGCGGGCTTGCTCGGTGGGTGCTAAAGCAGCGTGTAGGCCTACTCATCGTTCTGGCATGTCATTCCCTCTTGATACACCTCCCCGGCAACATTTTCTTTTCATAAACACTCATATAGCTTCTTCTAAACACAAAACAGCTGATTTTTCCCCCCTTTTCCTTTCTATTTCCTCTTTGTCTACAAAATCCTTCTCTAGCGCTTTAAACATGCCAGCTTCACCTTTATTCTCAGTCCTCTCTCCGTCTCGTGGGTGCTTATCAGTATCGTTCACGTTTCCCCCGCTTTACCAGAGCAGTCAAGGTATTTGCATTTCAAATGAGAAATCTACTTGTCTGACATGCAAATTAATGCATGTGAATCATGCATCTATAGCAGGCTGCTAACATAGCAGCAGGATCTGCCCAGAGCAACGCACTGAAACACTGAAAAGCCAGGGAGGATGTTTGAGGATTCCACTAGAGCGTTAGCATGGAAATTTGAAGCCATTTTGGGTATCACAGGTAGTGTTGGATGATGTCAGTACCCATGTTTTCTGTTAGCTTTAAGCTGCCAATTGCCAATAGTTTGGGCTTATTCATTATCTTAACTGAATATTCCACCAAAATCTTTTCAGTATAAAGGCCCCCCCCCCCCCAGACA